>NC_134860.1:20869858-21102358 GCF_049852395.1 Peromyscus maniculatus bairdii | reverse complement strand
GTGGCAGGGCCAGTGTCCCAATCCTTCTACTGGAAGTGCTGTCCCATCATAGGAGATGGCCAGTTCAGTGGTCGTTTAGTGTCTGCAAGATGTCTCTTCAGGTTCTTCTGGCTTTTAGAGTCTCCATTGAGAAGTTAGGTGTAAGTCTGATAGGTCTGCCTTTATATGCTACTTGGCCTTTTTCCTTTGCTGCTTTTAATATTCTTTCTTTATTCTGTATGTTTAATGTTTTGATTATTATGTGAAGAGAGAACATCTATTTGGTGTTCTGTAAGTTTCTTGTACCTTCATAGGCACATCCTTCTTTAGGTTGGAAAAATTTTCTTCTGTGATTTTTGTTGAATATATTTTCTGTGCCTTTGAGCTGGGATTCTTTTCCTTTTATCCCTATTATTCTTAGGTTTGGTCTTTTCATAGTGTCCCAGATTTCCTGGAAGCTTTGTGTCAGGAATTTTTTAGATTTAACATTTTCATTGACTGATGAATCTATTTTCTCTATTGTATCTTCAACACCTGAGATTCTCTCTTCCATTTCTTGTATTCTGTTGCTGATGTTTACATCTACAGCTCTTGTTCAATTACCCAGACTTTCCACTTCCAGAATTCCCTCAGTTTGTGTTTTCTTTATTGCTTCTATCTCCATTTTGAAGTCTTGAACAGTTTTATTTGTTTCTGTCAACTTTTCATTTTTTTCTTGGCATTCTTTAAGGGATTTATTATTTTTTTTAATTTTTGTTTGTCTTTTCCTCCATTTCTTTAAGGGAGTCTTTCCTTTCCTCTTTAAGGACCTCTATCATTTTCATAGAGTTATTTTTAAGGTTGTTTCCCTGTGCTTCAGCTGCATTAGAATGTTCAGGTCTTGCTGTCGGAGCACAGCTGGGTTCTGGTGGTGACATATTGCCCTTTCTGTTATTTATTGGGTTCTTAAACTTGTGTTTAGGCATCTGGATTTATGATGATTATAGGTCTAGATGTTGATTCCTGCTTTAGTCTTCGTTGGATGGGTATTTTGTTCCTTTGTTTTCTATTTCCTCTCTGGTCTTCTGGCCTAAGTGACCAAGGGTTCTGGTGACTGGCAAGTCTTCAGGTCTGGTAGGGTATCTCTACTGAGGTTTTGGGGGCCTTGGGTCCCTAGATGCAGACTGTCCTCTGGTAAAGCCGAAGTCTTCTTCTGAAGTTTTAGATCAGGGTATGGAGCTGAGTGCAGGGGATGATGTTCTTCTGGCTGGTGTGGACTGAACCTGGGTCTTTGGAGTCTACTGGGGTTGTGGGGGAGGGCTGGCACCAGGAAGTATGATGAGGTGGGAGGGGTTGAGCCACAGAGTGGGTCTTGGAGGACCAGAATCCAGGGGTGGCGGCAGTCCAGCCAGCAGTGGGTCACGCACCCACTCACAGACGGGTGCGTTATCTGCTTTTATTTTTACCTGCTTCCTTTGACAAATGGCAATCACAGTGTTTGGTTGTATTTATGACATGATGGGAACCCGGTGACTACAAGGCTTGTTTGTTTATACCAGGAAGCTAGTATACCCTCTGGAGAGGGTATTTTGTCTTAGTTTATTTTAGAGGCAGGTCCTTATGAAGTCATCCAGCTGCCTTCAAACTCACTGTGTAGCCCAGGCTGGCCTTGAATCCTTGATGCTCCCGCTTTAGCTTCCTTCCTTCCTCCCTTCCTTCCTTCCTCCCTTCCTTCCTTCCTTCCTCCCTTCCTTCCTTTCTTCCTTCCTTCCTTCCTTCCTTCCTTTCTTTTTTTTTTTCCCCGAGACATGGTTTCTCCACATAGTTTTGGTGCCTGTCCTGGATCTCTCTGTGTAGACCAGGTTGGCCTTGAACTCACAGAGATCCGCCTGGCTCTGCCTCCCGAGTGCTGGGATTAAAGGTGTGTACCACTGTCACCTGGCTAGCTGTCTTTTCAAATCTACTTAGGTTGAACAGTCTTGACCTCTTCACGGTGTCCGGATAGATGCCTCAATGATTAGAATAGAATTGGCTTTGGTGCTGTTTATAAACAACTCATGTTGAAAGGTTCTCATAGGTCTAATGAGCTCATTTAGCCAAGAGCATTGCATCAGCCAGCCTCGATCTGTGTACTACACAGCCTACGGTTCATGCTAGCTACCTGGAAGTTTGGTGTGGATTAATTACTGATAACTGCCATAAGTCATAGGAAAGAACATGACACTTAAGATACAATAAAACATGTATACAGTCTCTACTCCTGATTTCCGCCACAGCATCTACTTCTTTGAAAAATATGAGCAACTTTTGTTTTTAGGGGCCACTCTTGGTAGCTTTTCTCCAGGGATGGCATCAGAAAAACCAAGCCATGACTAGAGGCTGGAGGCTGCCACCCCTACACCCACCCTCACACCCACCCCAGCAGTGTTAATCAGCCCTCCGTCACAAGACAGAGTCCAGAGAGCCTTTGGGCTGGTGACACCCTTGGTGGACAGGGCAGCACACCAAGTCACAAGGACAGAAGCCCCTGGGCTTGAGACCTCCTGACCTGGCTGACCACACACATCCTTTGTGATGTCTTTTCTAATAAATCAATAAATTGAAGTTAGTGTTCCTCTAGTTCAGTTCAGTTCCTCTAGTTCAGGAAGCTATGCTAATGGAGGATGGAACACGAGGGGCGGGGCAGGAATTATGTGTGGTTCAAAGCAAAATGGTGATGTGGACTGGCCTTTGGCATCTGAAGTCTGATGTTAAATCCAGGGAGATTGTGTCAGATGCTGGCCTGGCCATTTTGACCTGTTAACTTGATGGGTTTTAGAATCTCTGGGCAAAGGTGAGAGATTGTTTAGGTTTGTTTCATTAGAGTGGGATGACCCATCTTAAAAGTGAGCAGTACCATTCCTTCCCAGAGCTGTGGTGGGACCTGAATTAAAAGGAGAAAGAGACCTGAGCACAAGTGTTGCTCTCCCTCTGCTTCTTAGCTGGTGACGCAATGTGGCCAGCTTGTTCACATGCCCCCTTCCTGCCATGCCTGACTACGTCCATTTAAAACGTACAGCCCAAACCAACCTTTCCTCCAACTGCTTCTCCTCAGCATTTGGTCGCAACAGTGAGAAAAGAAACAAATGCAGACGTGAAGATCCCTGGAAGTACCAAGGGCTGTGAGTGAGACTACAGGAGAAGCAGGCGTTTGTATATGTATCAGGCACAGAATGGTCCGTGCTCTGTAGCCTGACCAGAACGAGATCTGCCTCTGAAAGCCACGGCAGCCATTTGTGGCAAATAGTGAGCTGAGGTGTAAGTGAGGGGCTCCTCTCCATAAACACCGGACAAAGTCGTATCTGGTAGGTGGTCCCACCATGTGGGTATGGGTGCTTGAGTTTAGGTCATCAGGAGCAACCATCTTTACATGCTGAGCCATCTTGACTGGTGCAAGAGAAGGTCATTTGCTGACCCCTGCCAACCCAGAGAGGAAGTCATGCTTCATGTCTGCTGTAAAGTTCTTGGCCAGTGTGCACAGGTCTCCGAGCCCTTCATGTGTTCCATGTGTGCTTTAATGAAAGCTCCAAATGAAAAGGACGTCCCACACTTCAACTGTGTGCCTTTTCTTGCCAGCCACACTAAAAATCAAACCAATGACTAATCCAACTCTTTCCTCAACAGCGTGCATTTGATCTCCCATTAGCTCTGAGAGTTTCACAGTGTAAATTGGCATAAATGGACACTCTGGAAACAGTACCACTGTCCTTCTGCCTAAATAGCTACTGACGCTCTGTTGTTCCTTGCCTCCCCGATTGTGGCTTCTGTGAGGTGGCATTGGACAAAGAGGGCTTGCAGCATCCATTTCCTGTCTTCTCCCATCACATGGCAGTGATAAACAAACAGGCCTGTCCGCTCCCTGCACACTCACCTGACACACCGAGGAATTAACTTGCAGTATTATGAAAAACATTTTTTTTGGAAGACAGGTTCTCATATAGCTCAGGCTGGTCTCTGACTTGTTATGCAGTCAAGGCTGGCCTTGAACTCTTAATTTATTCTTCTGCCTCTTCTTTCCAAGTGCTGGGTTTGCATGTGTTCACCTCTGTGGCCTGCTATATTATCAATGAATTATTGTTCCTCCCTTCTGCCCTGCCCCCTTTTGGAAACAGGTCTTCTCATACAACCCCAGGTTGGTCTTGAGCTTATATTGGGGTTACAAGTGTGCACCCCACAACCAGTTCTATGATGGTTGATCTTCATTGTTAATTTGACTGGATTTGGGATCACTCAGGAGACAGATCCTGGTGTATCTCCGAGGGAGTTTCCAGAAAGGCTTGACTAAGCAGGAAGACCTCCTCCTGAATGTGAATGCATCCACAATGGACAGAAGGGAGAAGCAGGCTGAGCACCGGAGTCGGAGTCGTCTCTCTTTCCCGACTGCAGATGTGCCGTGAGCAGCTGCCTCTTCCTATCACGCCTTCCCCACTCGGGTGGACTGGACTTCAGCTGTGAGCTGAAAACACCTGTTCTCCTTTCAGTTGCTTTCTGTTGGGCATTTTGTCACAACAGTGGGAAAACAGGGGCTCCTTTTGATCCTTTGAATTTCAGTAGAGGATTACAGCTGGGCGAGTGCACTGCAAAACACCTACTCTTTTCCGTAGCTGTCAGGTCAACAGTGACCTGACAACAGTGACCAGTAGTGGTTTTCACACACAACCACCACGAAAGAAAACTCAGAACGAGTGCAGCACGGATTCCAGACTCCATCAGATCCAGGAGTCTCCAGCCAGCAGCCCCCCACCGCTCTCCCTGAAAGGGTGTAGCCAAAGTCAGACTGGTCTCCAAACAGCAGCAAAACAAAACTTCTGAAATTCCAAGTGAGAGCTAGTGTGGAAAGGAATCTGTTGGCTGGAGGGAGGAGGCTTCTCTTCTCTGTCACCTGATATACTAGAATTAGGACAGATTTGGGGACCACTAGGGGAATGTAGAGCAGCGAATGTCACATCAACATGTGACATCTTCTGTCAGCACCTCTCCCAAGTAGTTCCCAGGGTTACCATGCCACCTCTAAAAACCTTCAGAGAAAGACAAGTAAAATTCCCCCTCAGGAAACTGAAGCTCACAGAAGAGACAATGGACATAGAAGACCGTAGTTGGTTGTTTCTGCTTTTACTCTTTACCCAGCTCCCCAAATAAACCACACATGGAGGCTTCTTCTTAGTTGTAAATGTCCTCCCTTAGCTTGGCTTGTTTCTTACCAGCTTTCCTTAACTTAAATTACCCCATCTTCCTTTTGCCTCTGGGCTTTCCTTTTCTTACTTCTGTGTATCTTCTACTCTTACTCTGTGGCTGGCCCCTATAGTCCTCCTTTCTTTGTTCTCTTCCTCTTTCTTCTTTCCTTTTCTCCCACATTTCTCCTTTTTATTCTCTCTGTCTTCCAGCCCCACCTATCCTTTCTCCTGCCTTACTATTGGCCGTTCAGCTCTTTATTAGACCATCAGGTGTTTTACACAGGCACAGTAACACAGCTTCACAGAGTTAAATGCAACATAAACAAAAGTAACACACCTTAAAATAATATTCTACAACAGAGGATATCTTCTCTGGAAGATGTAGGGCTTTCTGCCTGAAGTGTGTTGATATTGGTGTAAAACTGGATGGAGATGCCATTTCTAAAAATGATGCTGAACTCCCATTAGCTCAAAGTGCACAAGACAATGCTCTCCTTAAATTTGGAACCAGGGGACATTTTGTCTTCTGAAATAAAGTTATGCACTTCTTTGAAGATATGCTGTTTAGTTGTAACATATAACATATTAAACATAAATTTAATATGAAGTAAAATAGCACAATAATAAACAACTTCGGGTGTTGGCAATATTTGTATTCTGATCACTTTACTGAATTTGTTTTCTGATTCTAGTATATCTTATTCCCATGTAGTTTCATGTAAGTCCCTCTGCCCCTTCCAGAATAGACTGTGACATTTTTTTAAATGGCTGCAACTGAAACAGTGATGTGTCCAGACATGGTGGCTTCCACTTGGAATACTAGTACTCAAGAGTCTGACACAGGAGGATTACCAGGAGGACAGCCTGGACTTCACAGTGAACACCCGCTAGAGCTACATAGTAAGATCCTGTCTCAAAAAGCAAGTGAGCTGGGCCGGAGAGGTGGCGCAGCCGTTAGGAACACTGGCTGCTCTTGCAGAGGACCCAGATTCAATTCCCAGCATCCACCTGGTAGTTCACAACAATCTATAACTCCAGTCCTGGGGAATCTTACCCTCTTCTGGCCTCTGGTGGCACTGCACACACATAATGACAGACATATGTGTACACATAAAATAAAATTAAAAAAATAAATCAAGCAAGCTCCATAGTTACTGTACACATTTATTAGGGTGAGTAAAAGCCCAAATCCTGGAGCATAAATTACAGCCAAGACGAGTTCTCTGTCTGCATATTGGGAGTAGAGGAGGAAAAAAATCTGTGCCGGAACCTCTTGGCCATAAGCTTTTCATTATATGAGCACCATATGGAGCTTTTCATTATATGACACCATTTTGAGCTTTTCATTATATGAACTCCATATTGGTGGTCACTTTGCTCAGTAGTAGGTGCCTGGTGGCTTAGGGTCATAGGCATTGCTTGATATTAGAGTGAAAATGATAGCCAGCTTTTGGGTCCAGGAACTGCCAGGTGCCACTAATGCAGGCATGGTCAGTAAGACCTGGTCCTTAACAGAGAGTGTGGTAGATGTTGGCTTAGTTACCAGAGTGTGTTGGGCCTGTTGTCAGAAGCTGGTCTCACTTGGTGTGATATTTTGTTTGTGTTCTGATAAATAAAGCTTGCCTGAAGATCAAAGGGTGGAGCTAGCCACTAGTTAACCATAGAGACCAGGCAGTGGTGGCACACACTTTTAATCCCAGCACTTGAGAGGAAGAAGGGAGGAAGATCAGGAGTTCAAGGCCACCCTGGGCTACACAAGTTTGAACCATTCTAAAAGAGAAACAGAGCAGTGTTGGTACATGCCTTTAATCCCAGCACTAGGGAGGTGGAGTGTAGCTGGAGGGCTTCTCTCCAGGTTCCCCAAGCCCCGCAGTCCCACAATCCACTTATAAAATAATCACTCAGACGCTTATATCACTTATAAACTGTATGGCCGTGGCAGGCTTTCTGCTAACTGTTCTTTTATCTTAAATTAACCCATTTTTATAAATCTATACCTTGCCACGTGGCTGGTGGCTTACCGGCATCTTTACAGGTTACCTCTCCTGGCCGTGGCTGCAGTGTCTCTCCCCTCAGCCTTCCGCTTCCCAGAATTCTCCTCTCTCCTTGTCCCACCTACTTCCTGCCTCGTCACTGGCCACCAGTGTTTTATTTATATAGAACAATATCCACAGCAGTGGAGACAGGAATTTAAGGTGGGTGGAGACAGGATCTCAGACAACCCCCCACACACACACACACACTTTCAGTCAGAGGATCTGGAGGGGTAAGACGTCACTGGTAGCTGCTCCTTTGCTTCTCTGATCTTTCAGGTTATTACCCCAATACTGACTCCTGGTTTTTATTCATGAGACTAATTAGGTTCACACTTCATTTGGGGAGGAAAGTTGTAGGATATTTGTACGCTGTGTGAAGATGTGTTGTTGTGATTGGTGTGATGAAAAAACTGAAAGTCAATAACTAGGCAGGAGAGTTTAGGTGGGACTTCTGGGCAGAGAGACCTCTGGGAAGAAGAAAGGGAAATTCGTCAACGAGATACAGAGAGGGAGCAGGAGGTGTGGTATGGAAGAGAGGTAGCCAGCCACATGGCAGAACATAGATTTATAAATATGGGGTAATTTAAGTTATAAGAGCTAGTTAGGAACAAGCCTAAGCTAAAGCCAAGCATTCATAATTAATAATAAGTCTCTGTATCATTACTAGGGAACTGGCAATCCCAAAAAGGAAGTCCAGCTACAGAGGAAACTGTGCATTAGCTGATTTTCACTTCATTGTAACCAAATCCTAATAAGAAGCTACTTAAAGGCAGAAGGCTTTATTTCAGTTCACAGTTTTCCCTCATCATGTCGGGGAAAGCATAGCGACAGGAGAGGCACTTGGCTGTGGCAGCTGCTGGCTCACATCTGGTGGACCAGGAAACCCAGAAAGAAATGCCAGTGCTCTCCTGGCTTTTCCTTCCCCCTTTAGTCAGGCACCCAGCCTGTGGGATGATGCCACTCCTATTCATGGAGGATCTTTTAAATCTCTCTGGAAACACCTCACAGACACACCCGAAAATGTACCTTCTCAATGACTCATGTGCTTTTTAGTCCAATCAAATTGACAATAAAATTAATGACCAATCCCCTTCCTCACTCCATGTTCTAAAACTACTGATGTCCTCAGTCTGTGCTCTGCTTACCTACATCTCCAGTTCACATCTCTCACATAGCTCACACCTGCTACAGTGGCAGCTTCCAGCCTTTGGGAACCTCTCAGTCAAAGGCAGTTTCAAGCTGGGCCAAGCAGACTGAAGTAAAGAATCCAAGACAGGAAGGCATTTGATCCCCGCAGCTTTCCTTGAGTAGACAGGTTTTCCCGAGAGCTCCTCACCGGTTTTCTCAGCAGAGCCCATTCTTTTTGGAGTTTTCAGTGAGCTGCCCCACCTATTGCCATGATTTGAAGTCTCAGGCACTCGAAGACTTCTTCCCTGTGCATGTAAGAAGCTATTTGTGCCATGTGAGATGGAATTCTCGGGACTGGTCATGGCTGGGCCTGTGAATTATCCACACCAGCTAGCAATGGCTTAACTCTACCAGAACTGTGACAGCCTAACTGTGCCCCATTTAGCCCAAGTTGAATGCGTTCCAACTTTTCTCCGCCGCTATGCTCTTAGGCAAGGATGTCGGAGAGAAGGGAGTCTTAACCCAGGGCAGTTTTTAAAGTGTGCAAAATCATGGTTGCATGACAGTTCACTGGGCTTTTTTGGACCCCCACCCCCCGGGCAGACAAGGGCCTCTGAAGCTCTGGAGTCAGTGGTCACCTCTGCTCCCATCATGAGTCATTCCTGTGGAGGAACTGAGTTCTGCTAAGTGGCTCCTCAGAGAACCAGGGTGGAAGCTTTTCCTGGAGTGTATTGAATTAAATCACACGTAGCTTTCTTTTCTGTTTAAGTGCACAGCACTCAGATTACAGTTGGCTAGGCTGCCCTAGTTTGGGCTCCACAGGTCCCACATCCTAGGAAGAAGAGCAGGAGTTGTAGCTCAGTGGTAGAGCGCTTGTCTGGCATTCATGCAACCCTTGGTTCAATGCTCAGTGCCGGTACATTACTGCCGCAAACAAAACCAAAACCCTCCATCACATTCCAGGAAGACCCTGACGGTTCTTCTGGCTCTCAGAAGGAATGAATGAGAGGTGTGGGTTGGTGTCCCTATCTGCCTTTGCAGACAACCCTGAAAATTCTTGACCAAGTAAGCAGAGAAAATCAGCTAACTGATTTCAGCAAAAAGTATTTTTGACTGTCATGTCACAGTCCTGGGTGGGAACATCTGTCTTTCCAAACAGACACATGTATTCAAATTTGTGTTTGGGGAGGCATTGATTCACCAAGAAACTGCCCTCTCTCCAGTCCCCGCATACATAAGGTATCTAGTCCATCGAAGCTGCTGTAATAAAGTACTTTGGGCAAGGTATTGACAAGGAACAGACCTACTCACTTCTGGAGGTGGAGCGGTCCAAACTTGAGGTGCATATGGATTTGGCATCTGACAAAGGCTTGAATGTCAACCATTCTTTCCTTGTTTTTAATTTTTAATTTTTTTTTTTGTGTGTACATGTTTGTGTGTGTACCCAAAAAGACCGGAAGGGGGTGTCTGATCCCTTGGAGCTGGAGTTATGAGTGGCTGTGAGTTGCCTGATATGGGTGCTGGGATTCAAAGGTGGGACTGACAGAGCAGGAAGCACTCTTAACAGCTGAGCCATCTCTGTAGGTCCAGATGTGGGCTGGCCCTCCAGGGTACTAATTTACTTATGAGGGTGGCTCTCTCATGACCTAACCATTTCCCAAAGCCCCCAGACCTTAATACCACCATCTCAGAGGTCAGGTTCAACATGCAGATTTGGAAGTGCACACATATTCAGATCACAGTGTAGGAATTCTCCAGATCTAGGGAGGGAGTTCAGATGATTGTCATGCAAAGGTATCACAAAGTTAGAAACCAAGAGTTCATGCATGAATAACTGCAGGAGAGAGAGGAGGAGGCACACTACAAGTACCATGGCCAGTGAGAGCAGCTTCCCGGAGGGCAATTCAGAGGTGCTAGGCTGTGGTTTGTGTGCTCAGGCTCTGTGTGAGACAAGGACAGTTAGCATGGAGCCCCAATGGGGTCAGTCAGGACTGAGGTGACATGTGATCAAAGGCTCGACTGCAGGGGCACCGAGATATTCTGGGGACTTAGAGGGAAATGACATCTCTTCAGTGGCTTGCAAAGCTGCTAGCATGTTAGCGAAGGCCTTCGAGCCTGCTTCATAGTGGAGATAATGTAACAGGGGCAGTAAGACTGGGCAACTTAGGTTTTTCCTCCCAAGAGGGATAGCTCAGTATTTTCTGCTCCTTTGAATTTGTCAGACTCTCTTGTACCCTAGGATCATCATCAGCTGAAAACAGAACTTCAGTACCTCCCCAAAGCCAGGCAGCTTTTCTTACTCATCCTATTTTTTGTACCCCGTCCCCCAAAGTCCTGTGCTTGTGAAGTCCTCTGTGTGTAACTGTGGGTCTATTTCTATCATTAGTTATAGAGCTGCACAAAGCTCTAGATGGTACCAGAACACAGGCATCCTTGTTGGGATGCACTCCAAGCTCCCATGCCCCAGCTAGGCTATGTCCACACCCTCTCATGACCTCCCAGCAGAAGGAAGGTTACCACCTCTGAAGCTCCAGAGAACTCCCCACAACCCAGTGATGAGATGCCTCCTGTGTCCTTGAAATCCAGACCTTGCCACTTCTGGGCCAGTGGTGTCAGCATCCAGAGGAAATGCTGGCCCTCAGCCCTGCCCCAACCCTGCTGCCCAGAGCCTTTGCTTTAAGAAGATTCCCACCATTTTGGGGAACCTGCAAAGCACTGCTCACTGCACCTGACTTCCAGCCTCAGCTGCAGCAGAGTCCCCCAAGATTTAAAAATAAGCTGGACAGACTGCTTTAATTTGAGATTCCAGATGGACATTGGTTTTCTAGAAAATTTTCAAGTGATTCTAACATGCAATAGGGTTTGCGAACAACCCACATAGATGTGACCAGCCCTGCCCTGTCCCAGCCCCTCGGAAATCCAAAGTCTTAAGTGAGATTTCTGTCCGAACCTGTCTTGGGCGTGGTGGATATGCGGGATGTCGGCACATTTTCTGAGCCAACACTTCCTCCTTGTGCCCGCTGTCTCTGTTCATAGCGCCCCTCTTTAAATATGCCACGCCTATGCAGCCAAAGGAAAACAACTCAAAACAACTCATCATCTTAGTTTGCCTCTACTGCTGTTAGAAAACACCAGAAACTATTTGGGGAGGAAATAGAAGCCAAGGCAGGAACCTGGAGGCAGGAGCTGAAGCAAAGGTCATGGAGAAGTGCTGCTTACTGGCTTGCTCTCATGGCTTGCTTGGCCTGCATTCTTTTATGACCCAGGACCACCTGCCCAGGGAGGATACCACCCATAGTGGGCTGGGCCCTCTCCCATCAATCATTACTTAAGACAATGCTCCCATAGTCTTGCTCAAAGGTCCATCTGATGGAGACATTTTCTTAACTGAAGTTCCCTCTTCGAGAGGATTCCAGCTTGTGTCAGGTTGACAAAAAACTAACCAGCATATAGTGGAAGCTGCCCCTGAGGATGACTGACTCAGCCACCTGGGAATGTGGCTGATGTAGCGAAGGTGTTTACATAGCAGAAAAACACTTCCAAGGGGGATTCTACAGCCACATGAAGATATTGATTCTTCTGTACATAATTCTGGAGAGACTTTACAATTTTCTGGGTACCCTGACGGTAAGCATGGGTTCCTTGGTTCTTAGCTCTTGCTGTGGCATAGAACTGAACCCACCCCCACCTGCACAGGTGTTCTCATGTTTGAACACCTGATCCCCTAGCTGCCGGCTCTCTGTTTGGGTAGTGGTGTGCAGCCAGGTTAGGTGGCCACTGGCGCAGAGAGGACATTCAGCATCCTTGGGATAGTTGTACTAAATGACTTTTCCAAGTCTCTTCGAGTGCTGCAACCCTAGTTCTTCCGTGTCCGCTGAAGCCCACCAGTGAAACTATGGTGAGCACACTTGGAAAAATAGATGATTTCCTTAGTTGGCCGCATGAAGCCTACGTTTCTGTGGCCAAAATCACAAAGCGGCTGGTTGCTCACATTAGTCAAGATAATTAGACTTTCCTTGTCTGTGGCCTCTGGCATAGCGGGAGGTCAAGGGGAGGGGAAAAGGGAGAGAAGAAATCTTTTCTGGCTTTTAGAAATGTTAAATCTTCATAGTCGTTGCCCGGAAAGTAACTCCTGCCTGTGTAATAGGAGCCAGTCTGGCTTCTGGGCTGGTCCACTACACATAGCAAAGGGCTACGGATCGCCACCGTGGTGACAACGTCAAGGAAGTGGTTTTTACAACTTAATGCCTCACACCAGCCACTGAACCTGAGAGTGCAGAGTCCCATCTATTTGAGGAACTGTAGAAAACACAGCCAGAGGAAAAGGGGACGCTTAATTATAAAGAAGTGTTCTGTCTTCAAGCATCTGGGAATCTTTGAGTCCTGAATCTGGGGTCACAGAATGTCTGAGTCACCAGAGTCAGCTTTGGCAGGCCACCCTCTCGGCCACAGCAGAAACCAAACAGTGGAGATCCCCTTCCAAAAGGCAAGTGAGTCGCCACCTCTTTCCCCAGGAGGGTAAATCAAGGTTCAGCATTTCGCTGCCTTTCTCCTTAAAGGATTGACTGCATGACCGACAGACAGTGCACTCAGGAAAGGACTGAAGAGGAGCTTGGGCCCCTGGCAGACAGGAGAGAAAAGCCAAGCCATCCATGTGGAGGAGCAGGCAGCCACTGCTCCTGGCTCTCCTCCCTGAGGGCATTGTTTCCTCCTGGGCTTCCTTCAGCTGTGAAGCATGGTCTTCTGAGAACACCAGCTGGATTTAAGATACGTGGAAGCCATTTTCTCTCCAGAACCTCAGTAGAGTCGTTTGTCTCCGGCCCTTCAAGCTGTATTTCTGGCAGTAATGGCAACCATTACAGCCTTTCCTACAGGGTGATTCAGTTCTCATCCTCACGATCCCTTCTGCCCCCTTCACATCTTCTCTTTCTGGTCTGTGGAGGCTGCAGTCATTTTGAAAGAATGATTTGTGTGCCTCAGAAAGCTGTTGTGATGTGGACTCTGCTCAGAAAAGTGCCCATGGAGGGAAGAAAGGGATCTTGTACCCAGTTGGTAATAAATGCGCCCAAGTGTTCCCATGCTCAGGTTTCTTCCAGAGACGTGGCTCATTGGGTTGAAATTCAGCCCACACTCTGCCAACCAAGGCCTGTTCCAGGGTCTCCACCAGCCCAGGAGATAATGGCAGGGCTGTCTTTTGTATCTAAGACACAAGTTGTTCATGGTTCTTGTGGCTTATTAGTAACTGTGAGATACAGGAAATCCTTGCTCTCCCTGCAGCTCAGACTCTAAATCCGGAAGCAAATAATAATTCCTGTTCTGCTGTGGTGATGAGCTTGCAGGTGTGGAGTTCCTAGGTCCTGGCGACATCCTCGGCAAAGGAATGCTCTGCTACACACCCTCATCTGGCCTCAGCCCTGAGCTCAGATGCGTCATGATGAAGCGATTACTCTTAGCTAAGAAGCACCATTTTCCCACATGAGATGGCCTGGCCCAGCTCATGGAATCTTTGTGGTAAAGTAGAAAGGCCAAGGTCTTTGGAGACAGGTGGGCTTGGACAGTATCTGTGTCTGTGACTAGCTGGCGACAGACTTTTCAGACCCCACTTGCTGAGCTCCCTGTGTCTCCTCATTTCCATCTGTAAAAGTGGGAACAAGATTAACCTCACGTCACAGTGCTGCTGAGGTTGAACAAGCTAACCGGGTAGGGCCTGACAGGTCTCTGTGCCAGACCCCATCTGAGTCTTTGCTTATTAAACATGTACTAAACCTTGCCCAAAGAGATGCGCAGGCCTTCTTGAAGCAAAACCTTACCACTTCCCATGCAAATTTTTATTACAGCAAATAAACATTTCACAGAGTGACTGTATAGAAGAACTCAATGTAAAAGGTGGGGGTCGGGTGGGCAGAGAAGAGCTAAATAAGGCTCAGACACTGTTCTAGGCATATTTGAGAATCTGAATGTAATTGCTATTTCCCTACAAATCAGGATCAGTTGGGACAGCTGGCTGTCCAAATAGAAAAAATAAAAGTAGGTCCCCACTTTGCCTACCATATGGAAACAAACTCTTGATGCCACTGAAGTCTCACATGTAAAAAATAAGACTTCATGATATTCTTAAACCCTCAGGCACAGTCATAGATCTCAGACATGGCACACAAAAGGTGGAAAGAAAGCTGGGCATGGTGGTGCAGACAGATCTCTAGTTGGAGTCCAGCCTGGTCTATAGAGCAAGTTCCAGGAGAGCCAGGGCTACACAGAGAAACCCTGTCTCAAAAAACAAAAACCGAACAAACAAAAAGAAGTGGAAAGAACCTGGGTGTGGTGGGTATACATATAAGCCCAGTATCGAGGCAACTACTCAGGAAGGTCATTAGTTCTAGAACAGCCTGAGTCACATAGCTAGACCCTGCATTAATATAATAATAATCATTTTAAAAACTGGATGTGTTGAGTTCAACAGAACCAAAACCATCTGCAGACATCATAAAAGTGTTAAAAGACTGATGACAGACCAAGATATTTGCAGCAAATAAAGTAGATGAACTATTATATTGAAAATATAAAAGAAGCATAAGTTAATAAGGAAAAGAAAACCCAAGGGAAAGAACTAGCAAAGGGCATGAGCCAGAGGGGACCTTCAGGAGCACACAGCAGAGGGGACCTTCAGGGGCACACGCAGAGGGCACCTTCAGGGGCACACAGCAGAGGGGCCCTTCAGGGGCACACAGCAGAGGGGCCCTTCAGGGGCACACGCAGAGGGGACCTTCAGGAGCACACAGCAGAGGGGACCTTCAGGAGCACACAGCAGAGGGGCCCTTCAGGGGCACACGCAGAGGGGCCCTTCAGGGGCACACAGCAGAGGGGACCTTCAGGAGCACACAGCAGAGGGGACCTTCAGGAGCTCACAGCAGAGGGGACCTTCAGGAGCTCATAGCAGAGGGGACCTTCAGGAGCACACAGCAGAGGGGACCTTCAGGAGCTCATAGCAGAGGGGACCTTCAGGAGCACACAGCAGAGGGGACCTTCAGGAGCACACATCAGAGGGGACCTTCAGGGGCACACAGCAGAGGGGCCCTTCAGGAGCACACAGCAGCACCATCTGAGCATGGATTCAAATCTCTCGGTCACTGGGAAAATCAAAGTTCAAACTTTGATTTGACAACACCTGCCATCAGACTGGTCAGAATCAAGTCTCACTTAGCAAGCAGGCTGTGGTGACGCACACACAGACCAGGTGCTCTGGAAGCTGAGCCCAGAGAGTTGCCAGAGCCCAGGAAGTCATATCCCGGGGTGCAACAAAGCAAGACCTCCACCTTTATCTCTCATACAAATGTCTTCCTAGAGCAAAGTAGGAAAGTGAACATTTATCCTGGAGCTGTGGGTGGGACTGTAAACACACAGTTGGCAGAGTAATTTGGCCATCCCTACAAGTTGTCAGCACCCTGGGTGGCCTTTGAGACAGATGAATCCTCTAGAATGTCTACATGATAAAACCATGAGGGGAAGTTAAAGGACCAAATGGCAGCACTTCACACCTGCAGCACTTTTGTAGAGGGATGCAAATACATGCGTGTAAAATGTAAATAATAATGCATTAGACATTTGGAACAGGCTGGTGGCTGGGTGTGCCACGAAAGGGAGGAGAGTATGATTAAATCAGGCACCAGAAACTTTCCTTTAATATGCCACATTATGCTGCTTCTGATTTTTACTATTTTCATGATTTTGAGACAGGTTCTCATTAAACTACACGTGTGTGTGTGTGTGTGTGTGTGTGTGTGTGTGTTGCAAGTGTGTGTGTGTGGTGTGTGTGTATGTGTGTGATGTGTGTATGGTGTATGTGTATGATGTGTGTATGGTGTATGTCTGTGATGTGTGTATGGTGTGTGTGTATGTGTGTGGTGTGCATGTGGTATGTTTTGTGGTGTGTGTGTATATGTGTCTGGTGTGTATGGTGTTGTGTGTTGTGTGTGTTATGTGTTGTGTGTGGTGTGTGTGTATGTATGTGTGGTGTGTGTGTGTGGTTGTGTGTGTGATATGTGTGTGGTGTGTGTGGCATGTGTGTGGTGTGTGTGTGTGGTATGTGTGTGTGGTATGTGTGTGTATATGTGTGTGTGAGTGTGCATGTGTGGTGTGTGTGTGTGTGTGTGCGCGCGCGCTCATGTGTTTGTAGACTCGTGAAGATCAGCAGACTACCTCCAGGTGTCAGCTCTTGCCTTCCCATCTTCTTTCGGAGAGAGGGGAATCTTAGTTTCATTTCTATTGTTATGATAAAAGGAAGTTGGCGAGATAAAGGATTTATTTTATCTCACCATTCTAGGTTAGACTTTGGAGAGGTCACGGTGGCAGAAGTTTAAGACACTAACATCACAGTCACCTAAAGCTGAGAGAAATGATCACCTAGTCTCTCGTCTGTGCTCAACTCAAGCACATTCAGGCCCCCTGCCTAGGGAACGGCACCACCCACACTGGGCTGGTCTTCCCACATCTATTGGTGTTTCCCCCCAGACCTGCCCATAGGCCAACCCAGTGTAAACAGTCCCTTTTTAGACTCTTTCCAGGTGATTCCAAGTTACGTCAAGTTGACAGGGAAAACCAGGCATAACACAGGGTCGCTTCCCTGTAGAAGCCAGGCTGCCAGCCCTTGAGAGCCTCAGGTCTCTGCCTTCCATCTTCCCGTGGGGAGCACTGAGATGGCAGGAATTTGTGACAAGGCATTGCTTTTCTGTGGGTTCTGGGAATCTGAACTCAGGTGGTCAGTCCTGTGCAGCAAGCGCTTTTACCCACCGGTCCCTCTCCCTCCCCACAAGCTGGTCTAGGGTCAAGGCTCTCCTGACAGCCCATCTCTTGAATAGCTGGGACAACTGCTAATGATCATCTTTTTCATGATAAAATGTCAACCTTTGTTCATTCTGGTTCATGGGTGTATTGGCATTCTTTTTAGTCTACTTTGCTTAAGACAGTTCTTTCATGTAAATAAAAAAATATTACTTAAGCCACAGAACTTTGAAAATAAACAAAGATCAAATATGAGGTTTACCTGAGGAGATTCCATTTAGAATGTTTTTAGGATTTTAACATTTTCTTTTTAAACTTTTGGGAACAAAAAGAAAGCAAAGGGAAAGAGATAAAGAAAATCAGGTGGGCTGAGGTCGTGCTCTGGCAAAGTTGCTGGGTACCAAGTGTTAGCATTCAGACCTGCCCCTTGGGACCTACCTGCTAGGATCCTGACCATAGTAAAGTCCCCTTTATGAACCCGCCCCCCCCCCCTCGTCCCCTCTCCTCATGTGTCTCTTTCACAGGCCTGGCCACTCTATCTTCTGTCTCCCCCCTCCCCCCAATAAAGCTCTGATACTGGCTTTTGTCAGGCCTCGTGACCTTTCTCGAACGGTAACCAGCATCGTATTTAAAGCCAACACCTTCCCCCAGTAAAACTTTGCACGTGGGTGCTGTGTCTGCATGGTGTAACTTTCCTTTGCACCATGCCACATCTGCATGGCGTGCCCTCTTGGCCACCACCGTGCTGTTTTTAAAATACAGAATTGGTGCTGTGAAATCTCGGCAGGTTCTCCTGGCAGTTCCTCAGTCAGAGGTACCCTAGGACCCTGGACTGGACTCTGTCTACCCGTGCCAGGTTCCCCTTCCAGCTCACAGATGGCTCACCACCAGCGGCAATTGCCTAAGTTTCATGTGGGTGCTGCCCACAATCCCACAGCTCCTCTAGGCTTCTGGCTTTTGCCACACGATTCCTGACCTTTTCCTATGGATGACATCCTTCTTGGAACTCGGTTTTCATTCTCGCCTCCTGGCCTCTTCGAAAAACCTGGTACTAGGTGCTGAGACTCCTCTGGCTTAGCCGGGCTAAGCCCGACCCCCGATGAGTGCGGCGACCACACCCTTTAACTGTTCGGGCCTCCCTCTAGTCGTGGGGACGCCCGTGGCTAACAGGCAGTAGTGACTCCTTTTCCCCTCTGATCCATGGGGACTGCGCTGTATTTTTCGGGACATTTATGACTGGTGTTAGCGATCAGGGCCTGCCCCTCCCAGGTCTTTCACTCTTTTCCTTTCCTCCTCCCTCAAACCTCTTCCACTAACTTTGCTGCTGCCCGTGGTCTGTTTGCTTGGTGGCGTACCACAGGTACCCTTTTCACACGAGGACCTCACTTGCCTCCACCTACAGCAGATCTGGTCTCTCCTGCCTGTAGTAACAAGTCTGCTTTCTTGTTCACTGGCGACTTTGCCTTCCATTCAATACCGCCACTCAGGTCTCCGGTGGAACTACCTGCCTCTGACCTTCCCCCTGGATGTGAGACTGGCCTCAGTATTTCTTGGTCCAGACAGGAAACTGAGAAAAATTCTCCACTTTCTTCCTTCTTAATTGCTTAACTCCCATTTAACATGTCTCTATGTGTATATTCATGTGACTTAGATTTACCTATAAAAAATGTTTTGAGCAGCAACCCAGTGGCTCTCCTCCATCTAGGCTGGTGACCTCATTATGATGTAGACAGCCACATGGCTGGCAGCCATCTTTTACTAAGGTTTACTAAAGTTAAAAAAGTACATTTAGTCCTGATGACTTCTCTGTTCATTTTCTCCTTCTAGAGGATGGAAGCAACAAGCCTCATATATTTTGGATTGTTATGGACTTTTTCTATGATTATAGAGATAAGCTATATTTGACTCAACACTGGTTTATACTATATACGATAATAGAAATTGAAATTGATAAAGATCTATTCAGATTAACAAAAGCTAACTTAGAAATTCACATATACATCTTGCCAAATGTTCAACACCAAGCCTCTAGAGAATTTAAATAAATGATGTCATATGTTGATAAATGGGGCATCTGATAAATAAGATACATATTTTATGATGGAGTTTCTGGTCCCCCTAGAGGATCCTTTTCTCAGAGGGTCCTTTCTCAGAGGTGGGCCACACCCCAACTCACAAGCCCTTTTTCTCCTGTTCCCATTTGGCCCTGGGATCTTTTCCCTGTCACTCTTCTTTGCCTTCTCAGGAGACAGTAAGTCCTAGTCAAACAAAAGCTGCTAACATACTGGAGACTGTTAGGGAACACAAGATGATTGTCAGTCATTCATACCTAATAGACACAGTCCTCAAATGCTCAGAGATCTGAAGAATATGGAATTTAAAATGTTTAATTGAAAAACTTTTCATGATAGAGAGACATACGGCTCCTGGCAGCACCTTTATTTCCTCCAAAGAAGATGGACGGACACAGAAGAATCTCTACCCAGAACTTGCTCCAGAGTGGCAGCACCAGCCACTGAGCAAAAACTGCCTTTCACCTCAACTACTTCCTTTTGCTTTGACTGCTGCCAGGGCCTTCTTCAGACCATGGGCAACAGGACTCTGGGAATCTACTGCCTCACTTTTGCCTATACAAGGTAGGCTGGTCCTCCCCACAAGTCCCTAACCCACAGCTGTTGGATCTTCTGAGGCCTGGCAGGCCTAGGCCTGGTAACTGAAGACTGATGTTGTTACCCTGAGACCTCTGCCCTCAATGACCATGGAGGACCCTGGGCTGGCTGTCTAGGTAGCCAGCAAGGGAGTCTTTGTCACTTTCAATTGCTAACTCAGGTAAAATTTATGCTTCTCAGATCTCTGATGTCATTTGACCACCAGATCTTGTCAGTTCAACAGCAGCAATCAAGGCTTCAGCTGCCTTTTCAGTTCTCCATGTAAAATTCACAGGCCTCATTCGCTTAGAGCTAATACTAAGTCTAGACACAGTTCACCTTGCTTCCAGACTCAAAAAGGGGATAAACTCACTTTGCAATGACTTAGATAATTGCAAAAAAGTGAATTAGATGAGAAGAAGATGCTTTAAGGTTTGTTTATGTGAGATAGGAAAACTGTCTCACTTCTGTTCATTTACTCATCCTTCTCAGATCTGATGATGTTTGCCAGTTCTAACAGCTCTCTCCCCCAATGCCAAGGCTACAAGCACCTTGTAAGTTTCCTGTTAAAAGTACAGACAGGTGTGTCTCATTCATAGACTTCATGGTATAGGATAAACTGGTTTCAGATGTAACTTCAGAGGTTCAGAGTTTTTGCATTGATAAATATAGTTTTGATAAACTGATAGAGCACTGATTACAGTCTTTAGAAGTCCTTAAATTTCTGTGGATTTTAGTGGTCCCAGCTTTAGAGATAGGTTAGCATTAGAGAGGGTATGGAAGCCTCCCTCATCCTTCACTCTCTCAACTACTTCCATTCAGTAAATTTCCTCTGGTTATAGATTTAAAGATATGTTTCATTTGGGCTGAAACCAGGCCCTAGAAAATGTTCAGACCTTTTAACCCAAAGCCATAGCTTTTGCTATGACACCAAGATGTAAATCTGTTCCAGTTGTTTTACAGACTCAAGATCCTACACAGATCCACCCCTCCTGCAAGACTTGTGCCAAGGCCAAACCCTCAGGGGCCCTCCAGATACACCACCAGCCGCTGCACCAACTGAGGACACCAACCTGGTGAATACTGGCAGGTTAACTTTGCCCATATGCCCACTCATAAAAACTGTTATCTCCTAATTCATTGATACTTTTACAAGGTAGATAGAGGCATTTCCCAACTCCAGAGAAACAGCAGACGTGATGGCTCCTATACTCCTGATTTGGCATGTCATTTCTCCAAGCTCCTGGAACATCACTGCTGGTACCACCACTCCAGACTCAAGGGCATATCTTTCGTCTGGCTCATCCACCCTTGCCTCTTCTGTACAACCAGGGCACTTCTCCATCTTCCCCCATGGCTCATGAGGCAATGATAACAATCTATTTTTCTCCTAGCAACCTGCTTTCTCAGCTCCCTCAAGGGGTCTCCAGGATGACAGCTAACTGAATGCTTCTTCACTCACACCTCCTGCTGTGTGTGACCCTGACTCCCAACTTCCCCCTCCCCACTTCACCCCCAAGTCAGCAGGAAGCAGCTCGAGAACTCGGCACCTTCACCCCCCCCACTTGCTATCCATAACTCACGTTTTTATAATAATCAAAAAGGGAGGAATGTTAGCATTTAGACTCGCCCCTTGGGGATCCGCCCAGCGTCCCGACCATGTCATTTTATGTAAAGTCCGCTTTAAGAAAAACCCCTCCCTCCTCTCTTCTCTCTCCCCCTCGCTCTCCCTCTTGCTATGAGGCAGTGTGCATCTCCTCTCTTCCTTTTCTCCCTTCTCTTTCTTTTCTTCACTGTCTTCCCTCCTCCCTTCCCCCAACAAAACTCCATGCGTCTACTGTGTCTGCATGACGTGAGTAACTTTCCACCCTGCCACCACCTGCTGCATCTGCATGGTGTGCCCCCTTGGCCACCGCCATGCTATTTTTAAAATACAAAACTAAGAGTCACAGTGCCAGAGCTAGGGATTCAGATCCCAAGGCCACCTCTGCTTCCAGGTAGTGTGATCATCCACCATAGTGGGTCCAATCACTGTTCACCTCTGCTGAGACCAATGTCAAGTTTCTCCCACCAGCATGGAGTCAGCTAATGGTACACTGAATCTCTCTTCATTCCTTTTAGTAATTGAGAATAGGGTTCTCAATTTTTTGTTTTTCTTTAATATTTCTAGCAGTTTATAACCAGGGTTTTTAACAATTGCTTATAGAAAAATTATCCTGATATTTGCCTGCAGACACATAAGCCACTAATGAACAGCAGACATGGCTCTGTGCTCTGCCAAGAGCCTCATCAGGGACCACATGGCAACCAGAAGAAGCAAGGAATGGACATTGTCCCTAGCTCTTTATAAAGCACACCAAGTCCTTGTTGGGCTTGATCAGAGAGCTACACAGTTTTGCCCATAGAAACAACAGATTATGGACCTGTTTGAGGTTCTCAGGGACAAATGGGACCTCAGGTTCATCAAGGAAAGGGGGGACCCCTCTGTGTCAGGAAGAAGAGAGCAAGGTCCTGACCACTGAGATGAACTGAGCCCTTGTACACTTCTGTGCATGTAAAACCTTGGCAGAAAGTCCTGTTATTTTATCCTAGAGTTTCTTCAAAGACCATCAATGTATGCTTCATGTCATTTAATGCTGACTTAAACATGGACTAGGAGTTTGATACTGCTCCCATGAAAAGCCTCCATCACCAACATTTCTTTTTATTTTTTACCTTTTATTTTATTTTACAATACCATTCAGTTCTACATATCAGCCACGGGTTCCCCTATTCTCCCCCCTCCCACCCCTTCCCCTTCCCCTCAGCCCACCCCCCATTCCCACCTCCTCCAGGGCAAAGCCTCCCCCGAGGACTGCGATCAACCTGGTAGACTCAGTCCAGGCAGGTCCAATACCCTCCTCCCAGACTGAGCCAAGCGTCCCTGTATAAGCTCCAGGTTTCAAACAGCCAACTCATCCAATGAGGACAGGACCCGGTACCACTGCCTAGATGCCTCCCAAACAGATCAAGCCAATCAACTGTCTCACCTATTCAGAGGACCTGGTCCAGGTGGGGGCCCCTCAGCCTTTGGTTCATAGTTCATGTGTTTCCATTCATTTGGCTATTTTTTTTTCAATCGTTGAGTAAAACCGAAATTTATTATAAGCCACAGTCGTCCTAGGGACCTCCATGCTATATATATAGCCTCCATGGTTCTATGGGTTGTGGTCTGATTGTTCTTTATTTTATATCTAGAATCCACTTATGAGTGAGTACATACCATGACTGTCTTTCTGGGTTTGGGTTACCTCACTCAGGATGATTTTTTCTAGTTCCATCCATTTGCCTGCAAATTTCATGCTTTCATTGTTTTTCTCTGCTGAGTAGTACTCCATTGTGTATATGTACCACATTTTTTTCATCCACTCTTCCGTTGACGGGCAAACTAGGTTGTTTCCAGGTTCTGGCTATTACAAATAGTGCTGCTATGAACATAGCTGAGCATGTATCTTTATGGTATGAATCAGCATTCCTTGGGTATATTTCTTAAGTGCTTCCTGGGAACCCTCCACGGGTCCTCTGAGTGCACAGCATCCTGGCAGAACAGCTCAAATGCTTTTATTGTTGTATCTTGATTTATATGAAGCTCCTCTCCTTCAAAGCACCTAGAGATCTAGTTACACAGTTACAGCCAAGGACTTAAGTGTGTAATAGATCCAATAACTTGTTACTATGTGTGAAGATATGCTAATCACCTGCATAGAACAGTGGGGTCTTGGCGTGTGTAGAATCTAGGGAAAGGAACCTATCAAGAAGTAGGGCTCTCTGGACCCCTTTCCTCATCACACCTCAGTAAAGCCTTTTGTGCTTGAATTCTCTGTAATTGTTGGACACTTTGTTTCATTGGGGAATAATATCCAATAATAAGATCCAAAGAGCAGGACCTTTACCACATAATTAAACATCTGGAATCTTGTGCAGACCACCACACCCACCTAGCATTCGTGTGGGTTTCTGGGGATCCAGTTACTACTTCTCAGGCATTCATGACAAGGGCTTGAACCACTGGGCAATCTCCTCAACTCCCAATATATTTTTAAAGTTATTGGAGCAGGAATATGCTGGACCAGTTTTGGAACATAATCCAAAAATGGAGTCATGAGAGGAGAATTCTGAGTGCTTTTGAGAACACTCCAAGAAAACAGACAAGAGCCATGTGACCTCAGTTTCTTCAAAACATGGAATTGTTCTTGGAAAGTGTTTTCATGCTCCTCCCAGGTGTAGCAGATGGGGTGAGTCTACTTCAGACTACTCCTTATTGCTTGTGGTATTATTAGCTTAACGTTTAAACTGTCCTTTGTGTGCCTCTGTGGGAAAACATGTTTTTGCCATGTGTGGCTTGTCCTTGTGATTGTAAACAGCGTGAGCTCCTGAGAACTGTACTTACGTGACCTCTGTTAACTTTCAGAGTATAAATTGTCTGGGGTTCTGAACAAAGTCCACTTTGTTTATCGGCTCCATTCTCCCGGGTCCCACTGCCTCCAGGGTGACAGGCCAGTGTGTCTTTCTGAGAGAAACTAGGGGACCAACCGTCACATCTCTTCAGATGTACTACAGGCCGGTCATGGCTGTGCCACCCCAGTGTGGGGAGGGGATCCAGGCAGGAGAGGGGGCAGGCAGACTCTCATGCTTGTTTGGTTGCTCACCTACTCCATACCTTAGCCCTGGATCACACCGGGGCTGAGGCTTGGCTCTGTAACAGACCTGAGGGACCAAGTTAGGTCCTCAGAGTCTAGCCCTGGACAGCCGCCGCCAGGCCACTGCCTGCAGTTTGCAGGCCTGGGTTGCCTTTGCTTGCTGGGGAGCCTCAGCTGGTAATCAGAGGAGGGATAGCTGGTAGGAGTGTCCTTTCTTCCACCGTTCTTTGTTTTTTATCGGATGCTCTGAACAGCCAGGCAGTCGGCAGAGAGCTGATCTAGATGTTAATTCCTAACTGCTGCCCACTGTGTACTCTTGGGAAGCTCTCTGAATCTGTGTTCTGTAGTAAAAACGAGACTGCAAATATCCCCTCAGAGTTGCTGTGGTAGGGATGAGGGGCCAGGACACCAGAACAAGAACAAACTCTCTCTCATCACTGCTCCTCATGATACTCACATGATGCTTGTGTTTCTTTCCACACACCATAAAGAAAGGTGATCACTAGCTGTGCAGAATTAGTTGTTTTCTGAGACAATCCAAAGAAATATAGACCTGATTGATTAGACTTCCCTTCAGCCTCAGCAGAAATTCGGCAGGAATATCCTGTGGCTATGAAGAGGGTTTGCTCAGATACAGTACTTACATACATGTTTGTGCACAGTACCTTCGGTGAGATGGGTGGAAGCTGAGCTGATGCAGAGGGATTCCAGGGCCAGCCTGCGTACAAAACCAAAGCCTGCCTCAAAAACCAGGGAGAAAAGAAGGACAGCAGACAAACAACTAAACAGAAAGTCCAAGAAACTAAAACAAAAATAAATACAGGCCTGGTGGCTCATGGCTGTAGTTCCAGGCCCTGGGAAGCTGAGGCAAGAGCATTGCTATGAGTTGGAGGCCAGTCTAGGTTGCATAGGAATCCAAAGTCAGCCTAAAATAGAGTGGGACTCCATATTAACCAAAAACTGACCCAGCAAGATGGCTCAGTGCCAAGCGCTTGCTGCCGAGACTGACACCCCGAGCTTGATCCCTGGATCCTAGAACATGCAAGGAGAGAGCCGGGGCCTTCGAGGTGTTCTTAGACCTCCGCACGTGTGGTGTGTTGCATGTGCACCACTTGTATGCACACACACAATAAATGAATGTAATGAAAGTGTAAGATGTGAAAAGCATCCATGCGAAAATAGAAAGAAGAGAAAAAGGAAGAAATGTGAGAAGCACGTTAGACCAAGCTAAGCCTGTGTTTCATTAACTCGGCCAGATCACAAGCAAGCCGATTTCTACAGAGAGGAAGCCAAAGCAAGACAAGAACTCTCTCAAGAAGCTAATTTGTTTGTTTAACAATTTATTTATTTGAAATAAATAAAATTACTCACTACTGTCCACAGAATTCCTAGAATGCGAACCCAGGTTGTTTTTCATTTCTCCAGAATACGAACCCAGGCTGGCCTCCACTCCACTATCTTCCGGCCTTGCTCTGCCGAGTGCTGGGATTAGAGGTTCGCACCCCACACCCAGCTCTCTGTTTTGATTTTTTAATAATATTTCATTGAACTTAAAAAAACAAAAACAAAACACAGTGGTTTCACCAGTGCCTTGTGGTGTACACCCAGGCGTATGTGTCCAGTCACTGCCTTCTCAAAAGACAAATATTGGCGCTTGTTTTAGCAGGGTGGTCGGCTGGTTCACAGTTCAGAGGGTCCGGTCAGTGCATGGGCGCTCTTCATGTTGCCCATGGTGAGGCCGAAGAACACGGTAGGTAAGACCCGTTACGTGGAACTGCTCACCTCACGGCAACTGGGAAGCACAGAGAAGGAGAAGGGCTGTATTCTCAAACAGCCTTCAAGGGCACCCCCAACAATGTGTTTCCGGCCGCTAGATTCCAACCCCTGAGGGTTATACCACCTCCCAGTGTGCCACAGGCTGGCAATGAGGCCGTTAGCACGTGACCTTTGGAGACTGTTCTGGACTCAAATCACAATAGTCCCTGTACAGGGGCTATTCAGTTGGTGTACAAGTGCAGGGGTAGTGTGGTATGTGCAGATATGTTTGTGCACATGTATGTACCTGTGTATACATGTGGGGAAACAGAGAAAGAACCCAAGGGTCCTGACGTATTGCTCTGTCATACTCTCTTGAGACAGTATCTCTTGCTGACACCTGGAGCTGGCCTGTCTGCACTCCCCAGGGTTTGGGATTTACAAGCCTGCACAGCCATGCCCGTTTATCTGGGTGCTGAGAATTTGAACTCAGATCTTCAGGTTTGTGTGCTCTTACCCTCTGAGGCATCTCCCTAGTCCTGGAGCATCTGTTAATGGTGGGTATCTCGGAACATCTTTGGGGCATGGGACACAGTAGCAGACGAATTGGCCGTGTTCATCTTTGGCAGGCTGGTATTCACTGTGTTTCCTCTCTGAAGAGCGGTGACTAGTTTATAGCAGGATATGAGAAGTCAAGTGTGGAAGCTCCTCTAGCTAGGAGAGAGAAAAGAATCCAGTCTGGCCCAGCATCTGAAGGGCGAGCTGGGTGACTGGCTGGGGTGATCTGGAAGGAACTGTGTTTGCCATGTGTGGAGGCGAGACCAGCTGCTCTCACTTCTGAGTTTGTAGATTGTTCTAGAAAAAGGTCTTTGACTTTTGTTCATAACACTGCTGTGTTTCTAGCCATTTATCCACAATACAAGAACCCACGGGTGACCCAGTGTCTCCTAACCCATGCTCTTTCTGCAAGGTAGGGGGTGTTTTCAACTGTGATAAGAGAAAATTGCAAGCCTTTATCGGCTATGTGTTTGTCTTATCCTCTATCCTCACCACTGCCTGCTCTAAAAATGAAGAAAAAGTGCTGATGTTGCCCTGAACCTGGTGATTAGTTTGTCGCCTTCGACACTTATCACGATTGTGAAGTCTTTTGAGGTTCTGGAGGTCACTGCTACCCAGGAAAGAGGCTAGCCCTGAACTCACAGATTAAGTGCAACAAGCCAGTGCCAGCTTCTTAGTAACATGTCTGGGCTGTTCTTACAATCACGAAACACATCTATCTGCTCCAGGGTGTGGAGGCAACACTCAGACCTCTGTCCCAGGCCCGGCACATTTCCTCCTGCTCTCTAGAAGGGACAGCACACCTCAGGCAGGCAGGATGCTTTCAGTGTAGCAGAAACACCGACCAAAACTGCCTGTAGGGGCTGAACAGATGGCTCCGTGGTTAAGAGCACTTTGCTGCTCTTGCAGAGGACCCAGGTTCTATTGGGTTCCCAGCACACACAAAGCTACTCACAGCCATTGGCAGCTCCAGATTCAGGGAATCCAAAGCCCTCTTCTGGCCTTCCAGTGGGCACCAGGCACACACATGTACATATACATACATGCAGGCAAAACACATAAAATAAAAATTAAAAAGTGCCTATCATGAAACAATGGACTGACATCCACAGGCATTTGAACATTTTAGAGGCTTCAAGACAGTTCATCTAGCTGTAATGCTCTCTAGGACCCAGGTTCTGATTCTAAGGCACTGCCCAGAGAGTGGGCTTCTCTACAGAGACACCCTTCAGGGTCCCAGGATGGTGGTGAGGAGCAATCAGGAGTCCTAGTTTTCTTGTTCACATCTGCTGAAGATAGAAATAAGCTGTCCCAGAGGCTCTCTCTCTAGTCAAAGACAAGAATTTCCCAGAAGCGCCAGCAACCTTCCCCTGACTCACTGAACCAACTCACAGTCCATTTTTTGCACCAAGTGCACTAAGAGAATGAGATCCCCTTCATTGGTTCAGCCTGATCAGGACCACCCAAGATACCCACCAACCACATCCCACACCTGTGGCTGCCGTAAGACAGAAGAGCAGACACAGAGAGACAAACCTAGGTGCCTAAACTAGCACTTAATCGGTACCAAGGTCCTGGTGAAGATTAGGCAGTCCTGAGGAACACGTGACTCGGGATGTCAATCCACATTTCTGGGTCAGGGCCATTCATTCACATTAGGCTCAAAATAAACTCCTTTTAAAAAGTTCTTTAAAAAAAAAACGTGGGCCTGGAGAAATAGCTCTGTAATTGAGAGTGGTTACTGTTCTTGCAGAGGGCCTTAGTTTGGTTCCCAGCAGCCACACTGGGCAGCTCACAACCACCTGAAACCACTTGTAACTGCAGAACCAGGGCATCTCTTCAGGCATCTGCACACACATGGCATATACCTACATACATGGCACACACACACACACACACACACATACATACACACGAATAAAAACGTTTTTAAACTTAAAATAATAAATAAGTGTATCTGGTACAGTGAGCAAACAACGTGAGTCTCCTCCCTTCCGAGTCCAGAGTGTTAACCCTTCATTGTGATGATATTTTGTTGTATTCTAATAAAGCTTACTTGAGGATCAGAGGACAGAGCCAGCCACTAGATTAAACACAGAGCCCAGACAGTGGTGGCACACACATTTAATCCCAGCACTTGGCATCTCATGCCTTGTTCCCAGTATTTGGGAAGCACACACCATTAATCCCAGCACTAGGAAGGTTGAGAGAGGAAGTGATATGGCTGGGTGGAGAAAGGCATATAAGGCGGGAGGAGACAGGAACTCAGTCCTTTCGGCTGAGGACTCAGAGGCATTCAGTCTGAGGATTCGTGGAGACAGGCTCTCACCTCCCTTTCAGCCTGAGGATTCAGCAGTGGTGAGAAGCTTCTCTAGTGGCTTGTTCCTTTGTCTCTCTGATCTTTCAGCATTCACCCCAATATCTGGCTCCAGGTTTTTATTATAAGCCTATTTAGGATTCATGCAACACTTCATGGAAAATAGAAATACCTTCCTGAGAGTGAAAATATGGACTCTCTAACTTGTGTGACATCCTGTACCAGGATGACCCAGAGCAAGCTTTCCAGGAGACCTCCATGCAGCACATCAGGGCTTAGCTGCCAGCTGCTCTGGGAAGGTCCTGGTGGAGCATGATGGGTCCCAGATTAGCTGCTCAACACAGCATCTATGTGGGTTGCAGATGCCCATAACACTGCCACTGTTAGGTCTTCTTCGGGGCTCAGTAGTAATGCCTCTGGTAGTGCAGACACCTGACTTAACACCTTTCCCTGGATCCTTTCTCTCTAAGCCACCTTCCAGCAGGACCACGGTTCTGGTGAGTGAGAAATGAGAGATGGTTTCCGTGAGATTTCTGAAAGTGTCTGTTGTCTCGGTGGACATGTGACCACTCTACTTTTCTCCCTGTGGCCCGGAGATGTAATGGCTAGGGTGACTACCAGGCCATGGAAGCATATGGAAAGCGGATGACCCCAGCCTTGATACCACCAGACATGTACCTGATGGAGACCCATTATTATGGGGAGTGTCAGTCTTGACCCAGGTCCAGCCATTGTGGTGCCACACAGATCACTGCAGGGTCTGCTGCAGCAGGGACTCATAGCATGCTGAGGCTGAGGCCAAGCTTCCCACACACTGCTCTGAGCACAGCTGAAGAGCTGCTGCGGGCCCCTGCCCTGTGACAGAGAACCCTAGTGGCCAGCACTGTGCCAAGGACAGCCTGCCAGCTTTGGCCCTGTTCCTGAGCCTGCACCTACCCTGACATCTCCAATTCTGCCTTCCATTGTTCCTTATCTTCTTCCCAGGGCCAGGCCCGCATCCTGGTCTGCAGGCTCCTGCCACTGCCCCTTTTTATCTCTCACTAGCATGGCTGACAGTAAATTACACATCTAATCTTGTCCTGGAGTCTGCATTTTGAGACACCCAAATTCATGCTGCCACGTGGGCTGCAAGTCTTGGTTATTTAAAATCAGTTTCTCTCCCAACAGATATAGTCCCAGGCCTCCTGTTTATACACTAGAAAAGCTGTGAGAAATTGAATTATTAGTTGCCATTTTAAAGTCCAAAACCACATACTTATTCCTTTCTTGTTTGAACCTGTATTTAGAAAATAGATCTATAAGTTAGTAAAGGTAAAAAGCATACACTTTATTTTTTTACTGCAAAAACAGGATCTGGCGTCAAAAAAGCTGGTCCACAAGCGTCCTTTCTGATTTTCGTGGAGCCTTACATGAGCTAGGCAAGGGCTCTGCCAATCTCCTGTTAAATACTCCGCCCCCCCCAATTGACTGTGCCCATCTAAAACAACCAAGGACCTTGGCGTCTTCCACACTCATTTCCTGTCCCCTGTAGCCTCACAGTCAGCTCTGAGTGAGTCCAAGGAGCAGGGCGTTTTAAAGAGTTAGCCCCACCCTGCAGAGAAACCACAGCCAGCAGGGCAGCTCCTGTCCCTCCCCCACCCAGAGTTCCTCCTCTTCCCCAGAGGCAGTGTGAAAAAGGACTCCAGAGAAGAGCACAGAAAGGGAGAAAACTCACCTTCCTTCACACAGACTGTGGGGTGTAAACCACGAGGGAGTCAATACTGAGGATGGCGCCCTTTCCCTGAAGAGGCTGGTAGCCCCGAAGCTTCTCAGTCTTTCTTGACCTGTTGTCCTGACTCACTCTCTGGTTGATCTTACATTTGATCTTTACATGTTTTTGTGAACCGCTGGAAATACTTTCCAGAGCAAGGTGGGACTTGTGCAACTGAATGCATAAGCAATTCTTGTTAATACATGCATGCCTTCAGGCCTGCAGGCTGCGGGTGCCTGGGTTCAACAGTCAGCTTTACTTTGCCACTGTGTGAATTAGAGGTGAGTGTGTGCCCTGGTGTACAGAGGCGACCGTTTGGGTAGTTACCCCCACCCCCAGCCCTCAGCAGAGTGAGGTCTCTATGAATGCTCCCCTCGGAATCTAAGATTAGAGGCAGGCTGCTGCAGGGTCTGATCCTGCCTGGTGGATGCATTCCTGTCTGCAGTGGAATGAGGCAGGACTTCCAGAAGGTGGCAGACAGATGATAATTTTTCTCACATCCTTGAGGGATCTGGAACTAGAGGAAACAGCAGGTCCCAGAGAGAATGACTGCAGGGAGTCAGGGGGAAAGTGCATCAAGAATATTGATCCAAGGAGGCCCAGAGAGTGTGGTTTTCCCCAGGAACAGCTGATGAGCAGTGTGTGTGTGTGTGTGTGTGTGTGTGTGTGTGTGTGTGTGTGTTTACAATGTAGTGGTATGATTTCTGACAGCTAAGGGTCTTGGGATAAAGGGACTCATAGACCCAGGGGCATCCTATGAAGTCCAGCCAGGCAGGCTGCTATGATGGACCAGTGAAGTCCAGGTGTGAAGAACAACTGGCCTCAGTCTTCTCTTGCATAGGCTCCTTAGGCCTAGGAAAGGGACTGCATCTTCCCCAACCATTTAATTTAACCTCAGAACAGGGAGAATTCTCCATAAAATATGCAAAGTGCCTTGGAAGAAAGGAAGGCAAGCCAGATCGGAACAGTAATTTTTGTTGCTAATTCTATCTCAGGCATCCTGTGTGAGGAACATGAACAACTGGGAGCATTGTTTCGCAAAAGCCTAGAAATTCAACCAAGACCCCACCCCCACGGCAAGAGGAGCTGGGGCCCTCTTGAATAAAGTGAGAATTACAGCCAGAGTTTCCTCTGCATGGAAGAAGGAACTCTGGGGGCTGCTGGTGTGTGTCTGAGTGTCAAGCAGAAGTTGAGCACACACATATACTTAAAGCTATTTCTAATGTCTTCTGGAAATACAAGCAACTATAAAAACTCAGTTTAGGATTACAAAAGCCCTTCAAAAGCCTTTCCTGGGATATTGGAAGCTTCCACTGCTGCTGGGTATAGCTAATTATGTAACTTCCTCCTCTGTAAATCACAACTAACAAAGTCGAGCAGGTGAATCACACTCTTTTGTAATGTAATGGCAAGATATAAGTTACCATAAAGCCTTTCAATCCCCAAATTTCAAAGCAATGCATTTGATGGGGCATGCTTGCCTTTTTTCACCTGTTATTCATAGTACGCTGCCTTGGAAACATGTTTACAGTGTACTTACAAAATGGAAAACTCACTCCTAGCCCCTGACCTTGGAGGAGGCTCACAGGGCCTGGGTCTTCTAAGTCTCCTACAGAAGGTGGGAGCTAAAATCTCTAGTTTTGCTTTAGAGTAGAACATGGCCCTTTAATTTCATCATGGATGTTTCCTACGGCCCCCTGAGGTGACACAGGCCACAGACATCAACACGGACCCCAGCACAGCTGGACCGCAACCCAGACATGGCCCTTGGCAGCAGCTCAGACCTGGATGACGTCATGGCTCTGTGACTCGGATCAGGATGGCACAGCTGCAGCATGGCTCTTGGACACCAACATGTCTTCTGGTGGCAGGCCAGATCCCAGGCGTCCCTGTCCTTTGATGGATGTCACCATGGCCCCAGTTGGCAAGCAGGCCTCCGACATCAGCCTACTCCTCACTGACTTCATTTCTCCTGGTCCGCCTCTTTCCACGGCGTAGGAAACATTCCGCTTCTCTTTCTCTCCCATTTCTCCACATATCTGCTCATCATGACGGGACCCACCTGCCCAGCTAGCACCCACCTAAGCAGTCTGGCCTTCTGTGTTTTAAACATGGGAAACTAATCACTATTTTCATAAAAGTGTAGGCAAATCGTCAAACTATGCTTGGAGTTATCACCAGTTTGTAACCTGTCTTGCACATCTGACTTCCGGGCCCAGAACCCAGGCACATACTGGGATCACACCCATTTCTGGCTATCTTGGAGTGAGTAGAAAATTTCTTAATAAAGAAAAATGAAAAAGAAAAAAAGACTTCATCCCTTCACAGATGGATGGGCTATCGGGAAGCAGAACCAAAACAGAGGAAGCGAGTCCTTTATGGATCTTCTCGGAAGCATCCTCTCTGACTGTTTCCTAATTATAATGAGGTGAGCAGCTTTCCTTGGTCACAGCTTCCTACCATGATGTTGCTGTCTTGCCCCAGGCCTGAAAGCAATGGATTCAGCTGACCATGGCCGGAAACCATGAGTCCAGATAAACCTTTCTTTCTCTAAATCCCTCCCCCGCCCCTGGCATTTTGTCGTAGCTGCAGAAAGCTAACACTGCTTACTGGTTTGCTCATCATAGCTTGCCCAACCTGCTTTCTTAAACACCCCAGAACCACCTGCACAGGTGCAGGGCTGGGCTGGACCCCCGACATCAATCGTTAATCAAGACTCGCCCACAGGCCAATCAGTAGACATAATTCTTCAACAGAGAGGCTCCTCCTCCCAAATGACTCCAGTTTTTGTGACAAAACCCAACCAAACACCCAAGAAGCACAGCCACCAAGTTTCTTCCGCTCTTTAATGGGCAGGTGTTGCTCTCACCTGAGTCTGAGTTGACTCTTGTGACTGTCAAAGTGACGCTGTTCTACTTAACCCTTAAGAGGCCTGGCAGCCTCTGACTGTGCCCATGAGAACCCGGAACCTTCCATGAGTTCAGAGCCCAAGCTAGTTTTGTGAATGAGGCTAAGGGAAAGACAACAGAGATGTCCCAGCCTGTAGCTGCCTAAGGTCATGAGAGCGTCTCTAGGTGGCACTACAGAAAGACAAGGAATAATAAACCATTGTTGTTTGAGCCTGTGAGTTTTAGAAGTGGTTTGCTACATGCCAGCAAACGACAGAGAACACTTCTCAGTTATGACTCTCCCCATGATATTTCAATGACTGCATTCAGTTCAATGTCAGGGAATGTGGAATGAATGCCTTCATAGAAGAGAGATAGTACTTGAATCGCAGAACAAAAAGCTGCATGGCAGGTGGGGTGAGGGGGTTAGAGGGTTAGGGGGAGGATGTGTTGTGGTTTGAATGGTGGTGCACACCTTTAATCCCAGCACTTGGGAGGCAGATGCAGGTAGAGCTCTGAGTTCAAGGCCAGCCTGGTCTGCAGAATGAGTTCCAGGACAGCCAAACTTAGGCAATGAAGGAAACCATGGAAAACAGAAAGCTGGTGAAAATGGATTTGACCAAGAGGGCCATGTTCCAGCCCCAGCAAGTAGCAGAACTTGGCAGATTTGGTCACGTGGCTGTGGCTTTAGAGTCAAGGATAGAAGAACGGGGTTGTAGAATCTCTCTCCACAGCTAAGGAAGACCATTGAGGCCAGGCATGAGGAAGGAGTATCTCTGCATGGAGGCCTAGAGAGGCTGTTGCATGAAGCTGTGAAGTTGAAGCTGGATTGCCTTGGAGACCTCAAGATGTTGGAGATGTCAGAGCTGTGGGATACCTGCTGTGGGATGTCTTTCTGTATGCTGTGAATGTGTTACTCATACTGGCTAATAAATAAAGCTGCATTGGCCTATGGCAGGGCAGGAATTGAGCCAGGCAGAAAAATCCAAGAGAGATAGTGAAAGGAGAGAGGAGAGTAAGGGGAGACACCAAACCACAGTCCAAGGAGCAACATGTAACAGGACACAGGAAAAGCCATGGAACACGTGGAGATTCATAGATTAGTAGTTATGGATTGAGTTAAGATGAAAGAGCTAGCTAGCAAGAAGCCTAAGCCATAGGGCATACAGTTTGTAGTTTATATAAGCCTCTGAGTGATTATTGTGTAAGTGGCTGAGGGACTGTGGGGCCGGACGGGACTGGAGAAACATAGGAATGGTAATGTATATTCTGTGTCATTTATGTTGGAAGTATGTGATCTGCTTTTTGATTTTCAGGGGTTTTACAATTAAGAGATTGCCATGAGTCTCCAAAGAGACTTTGGACTTTAAACGTTGTGGAGACCGTTACAGACTATGGGGACGTTTGAAGGTGAATTAATGCATTTGCACTATGATGTGGCTACAAGGATACGGGGGCCAGGGAGTGGAGTGTGATGGTTTGAAAAAAAATGGCCCCATAGGCCCAAGGAGTGGCACTCTTAGGCGGTGTGGCCTTGCTGGAAGAAGTGTGTTACTAGGGATGGGATTTGAGGTTTTAGAAGCTCAAGCCAGGCCTAGTAACTCTCTCTCTCTTCCTGTTGCCTACCGACCCAAATGTAGAACTCTCAGCTTCTTCTCTAGCCCATGTCTGCCTACTGCAGTTGTGATCCCCACCATGATGAAAGTGGACTAAATCTCTGAACTGCAAGCCAGCCCCAATTAAATGTCTTTCTTTGTAAGAGTTGCTGTGGTCATGTGTCTCTTTACAGCAGTAGGAATCCTAACTACAATAGAGATTTCTTTTTTCTTTCCTTCCTTCCTTCCTTTCTTCCTTCTTTCCCTCCCTCCTTCTCTCTCTCTCTCTCTCTCTCTCTCTCTCTCTCTCTCTCTCTCTCTTTCAGGGTTTTTTGTTTGTTTGTTTGAGACAGGGTCTTATGCAGCCCAGGCTGACTGTGTACTCAAAGTTTAGCCAAGAATGGCCTTGAATATCTGATTCTTCTCTCTCTACCTCCCAAATGTTGGGATTTTTAGGCATGTGCCACTATAACCTGTTCTGTGTAGAGCGAGGGATTAAAACCGGGCCTTCATGCATGCTAGACAAGCATTCTACCAACGGAGTTATCTATCTCTTTCTTGAGAAACATCCTAGCTCATGTTTTCTCTTGTGCTCCTAATTATCACCACTTTTTTTTTTTCCTTTTGAAGACCGAGTCTCCCTGTGTAGCACAGGCTGGCCGCGAACCCACAATCTTCCTGCCTCGTCCTTCCCCAGAGCTGGAATTACAACAGTGCCTCAATGTCTGGCTTGAGACTGTCCTTCCCTTGATGCCAATGTTGAGTCAAGTCCTATGGAAGGAAGAAGGTGACAGCCAGGGCTTGCCCTCAAAGCGTCCTTAGCGTGAAGTCACCTTATTCATCACGGTCCTCTAATAGCAGCTTTGTAACAGGTGAACTAGCTTTGTTCCACTGAAACTCCCTGTGTAGACCAGGTGGCCTTGAACTCACAGAGATCCACCTGCCTCTGCCTCCAAGTTCTGAGATTGAAGGTTGCCTGGCCCCGTGACTTGTGCTCTGTCTAGAACACAGACCTGAATGGAGAGGATGGGTTCTTGCTCTAGTTTCCCGTTTCCAGGTTGTGCGGCACACGCGAGGACAATGGAGTGGGGAGGGCCCCACTTCCTCATCTCCCCAGTCAGGCTACTCCAACCCCATGGCATCTGCCACGCCCCTCTTCCAGGACTGCGGCTGGCCCGGTACCTTTGGAAAAGGAGTGGAAAACCCTAGAAGCTGAAGAGTCATCCGATGGTACCACCGTCACCAGATGTCCCCTCCCCTGTCCTGAAGCACAGCTGGAAGGCCATCCACGGGACAACGGGAGACTCAGATTGAAAGGTTTATTTTATTAATTTTAAGCGCGTGCGCGCTCGTGCGCGTATACACACACACACACACACACACACACACACACACACACACACACACACGAGTGCAGGTTCCCAGGGAGGCCAGAGGAGGTCAGTGGATCCCCTGGAGCTGGAGTTACAACAGGCAGTTAGTTGTGAGCCGTCTGGTTTGGGTCCTCTGCAAGGCGATCCTCTCTCTTCACCACCGACCCGTCTCCCTAGACAAGACCTGGATTTAAGTTTTGTATCTAAACTAGTTACTGATTCTGAGATCTGGGGGGAAAAATCAGTGAATGTTCCCTTGCCTCATTTCCCCAGAGATTACATCTTAGCACTCTCTAGTTTTCTAGAACTTTCCTGTAAACATTTGGCAGGAGACTGTAAGCATTAAGAAGGCTGCCAAGTCACCTGTGGCCGAGACACATGAGGACAGAGAGATGAACAAAGTATTAAAACTATCTTTAGACTGCTGTCACATCTGTACGCATGTACTTAGGTTAAAAAAAAAAAACTCTGGGAGTTCTGTGAATGGAAATTTAAAGTGCTCTGTTAGATTTATATTGATTTCTAGAAAAATTAATTCACAGCTTATGAGAATCAGGCACAATCATGTTAGCAGAACAAGTGTGGCAGAGATGATTAAATATTGTGGTTTTATCACCCTCAGAGAAGTATTTCCCAAACATGATTTTTCTTTTTAAACACAACTGACACAGTAACCTTTTTAAAGTAGAGAATCACTTTTTTTTTTTTTTTTTTTTTTTACATTTTCAAATGTCACATTCAAGTGCCTTGAGACTCTAAATCGTATCTGAATTGAACTTCACAAGTGATGCTGGTGTGCTTGAATGTCTTCATTGGTCTCTTTGTGTGGAACCCTAGGACTCAGGAAATGTGTTCACACATATTCTTTGGAGGACACAAACCTTGTGTGGAAACAGTGGAGTAATAAGTAAAGCGAGCTCCCCAGAAACCATGGCTGATTTGGAACGGCCATTCTAAAGACATCATCTGCTGTTTGGTTACCTTTTCTTACTTGGTACAGGAAAACTGGAGAACTAGACTAGCTCGTCATCCTGACCTCTTGGGACGTGTGTCCTCGTTTGTCTGATGTCTTTCCTGCCAACCTGAAAAGACTGTATTACATATTTGGGACAGAACTGAATGCCAGGCCGGCGTTCTGCATGAGAACGGTAGCAGGTGGAGGGAGGGAGTGGATGACACCGCTTGGAATTTTGCGAGACAACCAGAGTTTCCACTAAGCCGCTGCTGGTTTTCGGTGACGCCCGCTATCATTCCTTCTTCCTCTCCGCTCTTAATGACTGTCGTAGCTTCTGGCCTTCCCCAGCAGAGCAGTCACATCAATCCAATTAATTATCAAGATCAAAGCATCCAGGCAGAGCCAGGACTTCCAGGATGAGTAAGGAGCTTAGCTGTCTTCTTCAGCAAGTAACAACTGAGGCACTGAGGCGGGGGAGGATGGCGGAGGGCAGTAACAAACCTAGAAAAGTTTAAAAGGATGTACAGGAAAAGGGGGAACAGTCATTCAAGAAAGTCTATGAAATCTTAGCAGAGTGAGAGTCTGTGGGCTGAGCCACATCCTGCCTCCTCCGCTGCCTCTGTGTTAGGAGGCATTACCTGCTCGCACTCTAACCTCCACAGATCCCAGCCTGGTCCTGCTTCAGGAAGCTCTCTTCCAGCAGGACATCGGGGGGAGGGGGCACTCTCTGCCCACTCACTCCCGTCCAGTTGGCACCGGTTGAGAATACATGGATCTCTGCTGTCTCCACCCTCAGCCAGCGCTGACTGAGAACGAGCTGACCTTACCACAGCCCACATGCTGGAGAAGGGCATCTGTCACTCAGGGGAGAGTGAGTCCCTGACAAAATCAGCCATCAGGACCAACAGCTCAGCGGCTCTGTCTCAGGACTGAGGTGGAAGCTCCACCTCAGCCCCTGGCACCCATATACCCAAAGAGTCTGGAATGTTCTGGTGGAAGCCCCACCTCTGTGCCCAGACCTGCCCCTCAGAAAGCCCCACCAAACCCCGCTCCTCCCCCAGAGATGCTCAAGACCACTCCCACAGGGTATTTAAACTGCACCCCAGAAAACAGACACGTGGTTTTGCAATCTCTCTTCCCTGTCTCCTCTCTGGGGGTGGGGGGAGAGAATCCCCTGAGAGTTGATCCCATTAACCCAGGGCTTTTTCTAATTCGGTCTGATTTGGTCTGATTTGGATTGCTGTGTCAGCGGAGAAGCTGATGGGGGCACGGAAACTTCATCTGGAGGTTCCACCGAGGGGGGCTGATTTTTCCCCCCACCGGCCTGGGGCTGCATGGTGGGAAAGCACCCTTCTCCCCGACACCTGCTCTCCACCAGACGAAGATCGGCTTTCGACTGGGTAAGTTGTCCTTTCCAAGTCTTTGCCTTAGAGGTCGAGGGCCTCCTCTGATTTTCAGTTTCCTGCCAAAGACACAGCTGTGCCAGGCCCCCACTTGCTCCATTTCTGGAGCAAAGATCCGCCTTTGTTCTGCGGGACCCCTTCTTTAGAAGACGTCCTGTGAAGGGAATTTCCCCCACACTCCTTTGACCCAAAGCCTACCACAGTAGCCGCTTTGCGCTAGGCTTCCGGTCCCAGCACAGACTTGTGAACCGGGCACTTGCAATTCAAAGTGGAACCCATAAACACCCCTGGGGTGTCTTCTACAGAATCTATTCAAATTGTGGCTCTCTAATACCATCTGTCCTGAACGCTTGGTTTCTCTGAGCACTAAGGCCTGGCCATAATACACTCTTGATAACCAGTCAAGGTGGCCTCCAGAGGGAACCTTAGAATTTTCCATCCTCCATGACCTTGACAATTTTTGTCAGTGTGGAGGTAAGTGGACAGGACTGCCGTACATCCACAGCTTTGGGGTTCTGCGTTCCCGCACCCCATCCCCCACAGCAACCAGTGTCCCACAGCACCAGTCTTGTTGACTAGGGTCACAGTGAAAGGACCAAGCAGGCGTCATAACAGGCTGCTCAGTCTTTTCTCAGAGATCAGGCCTCAATTTCAGTTTCCTGAGACTGAGCAAGCAGTTTCTGGGAGGGCCATGAACAAAAGACATAGTCCTTGCAGTAGCTCCCTTTCTGCGCGTACTCTGACTGCTCAAGGTTCAGCCAGTTTTTTACCGTCTGGGATCCCTCACCAACTTAGAGCTACATGCATGGGTCAATGTGGAAGCCTGGGCCATTGATGCAGCCCCCACAGTCAGTACATGCTAGGTCAGCCAGCCTCCATGGGAGCTCAAGGACAAAGCCTGGGACTTGTCCAGGCCTGCCCAAAAATGGGTTAACTGTAACCCCCAACTAACTCTAGCTAATTAAAAGTTACTAACATGATCGCCACTCACATAAACCAATCCTGAGTGCGTTCCTATGTAGTGTGTAGACTCCAAGGCCCCTTGCTTTAAAAACCCTGCCCCATTGCTACTCAGGGTCTCTCCTGCTCTGCTGCCGCATCAGATGGATGGAGAGTCTTGAATTGACTCGAAATAAAAAGCCTCTTTGTTTTTGCACTGGATTTGGTCTCTTGGTGGTCTTTGGGGGACTCTGGGTACAATTACAGTTGCTTAAGGCCAAGTGTTTCCTTGAGACACCCAGGTAAAGCCAGATGGTAAAGCCAGTCAATCAGATGCCTGGGGGCTCCAGGGTGGCAGCTAACCAGACGGATGCTTCTCCACTCACACCTCCTGCTGAGTGTGAGCCCACTGACTCCTGACTCCTCCCTTCCCCCACATCGCCCCATGCCCACAGGAAGCAGCCAGACATGAACTGGTGCCCATGTACCCAAAGAGTCTGGGATATTCTGGTGGAAGCCCCACCTCTTTCTCGCCCCAGACCCTGCCCCTCAGAAAGCCAGGCCAAACACAGTTCCTCCCCGAGAGATGCTCAAGACCACTCCTACAGGGTATTGAAACTGCACCCCAGAAAATAGACACATGGTTTTTCGGTCTCTCTTCTCTGTCTCCTCTTTAGGGGCCAGAGAATCACCTTGGAGAGCTTTACCTGTTAAATTGGGGTTTTTTCTAACTTGGTCTGATTTGGATTGCTGCATTGGTGGAGAGGCTTATCGGGGTGCAGAAACTTTTCACTGACCACTGGAAACTGGGGTGAAAGTCATGCTAAAGCAATAGAGGTCCTGGGGGACAGCAAGAAGGAGGCATCGGGGAAGCTCTGAGAGGAGAAAATGGCCAGGCAGTTGGAAGTTTAGTCAAACTTGGAGACAGGGAAGAGCTAGCTAAGAAGGGCCTTCTTGGGAGAATAGTTACCTAATGAGGGAAAGCTGTGTGCACACTCAGGGCTGTGCCCCAGTGAGGGGAGGCTGTGTGCACACTCAGGGCTGTGCCCCAGTGAGGGGAGGCTGTGTGCACACTCAGGGCTGTGCCCCAGTGAGGGGAGGCTGTGTGCACACTCAGGCCTGTGCTCCAGTGAGGGGAGGCTGTGTGCACACTCAGGGCTGTGCCCCAGTGAGGGGAGGCTGTGTGCACACTCAGGGCTGTGCCCCAGTGAGGGGAGGCTGTGTGCACACTCAGGGCTGTGCCCCAGTGAGGGGAGGCTGTGTGCACACTCGGGCCTGTGCCCCAGTGAGGGGAGGCTGTGTGCACACTCAGGTCTGTGCCCCTGTGAGGGAAGGCTGTGTGCACACTCAGGGCTGTGTGCACGCTCAGGGCTGTGCCCCAGTGAGGGGAGGCTGTGTGCCCGCTCAGGGCTGTGTGCACACTCAGGGCTGTGCCCATGCAAGAGCTCAGGGTGTGAACTGACTCCAAAAGTTTCTCAGATCTCAGACCGACCCTGAGATGCAGCCCCTCACCGACTCAAAGTCCTTAACCACAACACCTGACAGAATAAAAACCAACTGAAAAGCCACGCACGCTGACCCACTGAGTGCTCCTTGGCTAGTTGACTGTCTACAGGTCTGAGGCTGACCTTCCTAGGGAGCCACCAGAAAGGTGTCAATCCCATCAGTTTACTACATTAGCATTTGAAGCAAACAAGTGCCCTCCCAACTGTACTTTTAGCCTCTTACCCTCACATCCATGTAACAATGAAGAGTGAGCATCTAACAGGCTCAGGACAAACTGGAGAAGCACAGCCTAGAGTGAGCATTGGAGGAACCAGGATCTTAATCTTCAAAGGAAGGAAGAATGGAGCCTGGCCACCTGGAGTGAAAGTGGTCAAAAGAATGTAGTGAACCTTTGCTATTCTGTGGAGTCAGCCCCCACCTGAATTTTCCCTAAATCCTGAGCACGGTTTAGGTCCTAATCCTGGGCTTTTTCTCTCAGTGAATGGAACTCATCGTTATGAAAGAGACCCCATGCACTTCGCATCGTTCATCAGTAAATCTGTCCTTATACTTATTGCAAATTTGTCCTCTCTAGGCTGTAGCCCTGAAGCACTGTTTGCCAGTCAATAGAATGCCTTTGTATGATACAGGTCTCAGGTACTATGTTGTAAGGGAATTTCAATGTATCCATCTCTGAAGCTTTATTATAAGAACTATCACATGGAGACACGCCCCCCCCCAAAGCTTTCTTGTGTTTAAATGTGTAAGAAAATTAAACCACGGGATCAGACTTTCTAGAAGCTTTGATCCAGTCTGACTGACCAAGTCCCAATGTATCAAGTCTCCATTCTCACTTCTTCATGACTCGGTTCCCTGAGGGCTGTGATACCTGCGAGGATCCCCAATAACAAACCTTGACCAGGAAGTGGCTTTTATCAACTGAAAGGGTATTCCAAGCTTCCATGGCTGGGTTAAAAGAGATGCCAAGATTGAGAGAATTCTAAGGTTGGAAGGTGGAGGCTGCACACTGCATGGGAAACTGATTTCGTAGGATGGTTTTCATTAAGTCACTAGATAAACTCCAACAAAAAGCAGCCAGTTCCAGGGGTGGCGTCACTACCCATAGTAGCCCAGAGTATTGCTTGGAGTGTTGTTCATTTGCTAGCAACAAACAAAAAAACAAGCAAGTGTGGTTTTTCTATTGTGCACCCTAATAAACTTATCTGGAGTCAGAGAACAGAACAGCCACTATATTAAACATAGAGGATAGGCAGTGGTAGCACATGCCTTTAATCCTAGCTTTCCAGAGGTAGAGAGCCCTCTGGATCTCTGTGAGTTTAAAGCCACACTGGAAACAGCCAGGGATGGTGACACCTTTAATCCCAGGAAGTGATGGCAGGGAGCAAAAAGGTATACAAGGTGTGAGGACCAGGAACTAGAGGTCGGTCAAGCTTTTAGGCTTTTGAGCAGCAGTTCAGCTGAGACTCATTCTGGATGAGGACTCAGAGGCTTCCATGCTGTGGGATTTTCTGTATGTTAAATGTGTTGCTCTGATTGGTTAATAAATAAAACACTGATTGGCCAGTAGCCAGACAGGAAGTATAGGCGGGACAAAGAGAGAAGAGAATTCTGGGAAGTGGAAGGCTGAGGCAGAGAGACACTGCCAGCTGCCGTGATGAGAAGCAACATGTTAAGATACCGGTAAGCCATGAGCTATGTGGCAACTTATAGATTAATAGAAATGGGTTAATTTAAGATATAAGAACAGCTAGCAAGAAGTCTGCCACGGTCATACAGTTTGTAAGTAATATAAGTCTCTATGTGTTTACTTGGTTGGGTCTGAGTGTCTGCGGGACTGGCCGGTGTGAGAGATTTGTCCTGACTGTGGGCCAGGCAGGATCAGAAAAACTCTAACTACACCTCCAGTCTGAGGAAACAGATCAGCTGAGGAATTGGTGAGGTGAGGTGGCTGTGGCTTGTCCTGCTTCTCTGATCTTCCAGCATTCACCCTAGTATGTGGCTCCTGAGTTTTTTTTTCTTTTTTTATTATAAGACCTTTTAAGATTCATGTTACAAGCAATAAAGGGCAAATAAACACAAGAATCTAAAAACCAACCAACCAGAAAGTATGACACACGCGAGAAAAAGTAAGCAGTAGAAACTGCCTTTGAAGGGATCTAGCTAGAAGGCTTAGCAGTCAAGTACCTTAAAACAGTTAGTGTTCAAAGAACAAGAGAAAATAGCAGCAGCAGCAGCAATGAACTAAGGAAAACCATGGGCCCAAACCCAAAGGGACGTAGATGACAATGTCTCCTCAAGAGAAGATACCAGCGGCTAAGGTTATAGATCAGTGATAGAATGTTAACCAAGCATGCACAAGGTCGCTAAGACCCACACAGGAACAAGAGCAATACACTTTGGAAGTTATTGGGAAACCAAAAACAGAAAAAAAAAAAAAAAAAGCCTTGTAGGTTAGGCTTCTGTTTGTAGTTAAGACAGTTAAGAATAAGTTCCTATTTGCCCTGTATTTGCAGACCCTTCTGTACCAGATGTACTTGATCACATGTGGGTGGGAGGTACGTGGGCAGGAAATGAATGCATCAGGATGTATGCTTGCCTCTGATTGGATGTAGGTGGGGGTATGCAGGCAGGGAGCACATCAGGATACATGCTTGCTCCTGATTGGATCTGATGGGAAATATAATGGCCCTCTGGTTTTACCTTTCTAATTAAGCCTTTGTAAAATGTGACTTGTGGCCATTTCCTGGGAACTCTGGGATGGTCCTGGCCAGAGCCCTTCATCCTGGCCAGTATTAAATTAAATCTTGCTTCAAATTTGGCTCGAAAGTTGTGGAACTGGTCTTTCTCTTAAGACTCTCAGGTTTAACATTTGGAGTTCCCCAGTGAGATGGACTGTGAGATGGATTCTTCACTCCAGGACCTTTGGAGGGCTGGGCTGCCCCTGGGGTCGTGTCCTGCTCCAGGGCATGCCTTCTGTCTTTTGGACCCCCACAGTGAACCACAGTGCTTGAAAAAGGAGATAGCAAGCATTTTTTTTTCTTTTTATGGAGGCCTCCCTTTAGCAAGATATTTTTCTGCCTGGTTTATGGATTCTGTTTCTGAGGGATACAATCAAGAGAAGTGGGGTTCTGATGAGGCCTGACAGTATTCATCCAGGACGAAGGGAAACATCCATGGCCCACTGGTTATTTATAGCTAAGGGGAGTTCTGCCGGGAGCACCGGGTTTTCCTGACCTGTGTTGGGACCCTGAGGATGCCATGGTGACACTGGGAGCCAAATAAACTCAGAGAGGACCAGCACCTTGGTACCCATCAGTGGGATTTCAATGCCTAGGCTGCACAGCAGATCTATAAGGGCATCCCATGATACTGGAGGATGAGATGAGGCTGTATAACAGAGCTGAGCACCCATAAGGGCGTCCTATGACATTGGGGGCCAAGCCAAGGGTTTGGAGAGGCCCAGTGTGGGATGTCAGGCCTTCTGGATGCTGAGGAGAACTTGGAAAGGCCCAGCCTCTGGTGGGTTCCCAGCGTCTGGGGTGACAGAGAGATTATTTTTAAAAGGGAGGGGACTCCTATTTATTAGGATTTCTCTTGGTCAGACTGGTGGGCCTCTCTGAATGACTCCAATTGTTAACGTTGTCTCCTTGTTTTCTGTGTCATTGCAGCTCTGTGTCTTGTGTCTGTACCCGTCTTCTGTCTTTACGTGTTCTGACTTGGGGAGACTGAATGGACGAACAAGACTTATAAGCTAGATAGCTCTGCACTGCTCTTGGAGAGGTCACTCCAGAAATGGTGGAGCTTTTGGGGTACGGGATTTGATGGCTGTATGTGGCGGGTCTATGTGTGGTGGGGGCCGAGTCAGTGCCCAGAGTCAGGCTTGGAGCTTGGTGAGCAGCTTTGAAGAAAAGCACTAGGGCCCTTCGCAGAAGCTGGCTGGTGCCTCTGCAGTACTACTCTGCCCCTGGAGTGCCAGCTTCAGAATCAGCAGCTACCACCGTATCAGAAGATGCCACTGCCTTCCCTCCCCCCTATGATGCAGGCAGGCACTATAGCCCACTGGGCACTGGATCCAGCACAAGCATCTATGGAGGCCTCCCGGTGAGTCATAGTTGTTCTGTTCTGTGGGATCCTTACTTGGGATGTGGAGGTGTTCCAGGGGACCCCAGTATGATTCCATCCAGGGCAAATAGTGAGACATCAACTGCTCACCTGGGTCTGGTTGCTTGGAAAGTTTTGTCTGTCTGTTTTGTGTGTATGAATGGACCTGCATTTTCTGGTATGTCTGTAAGTAAGTTTTGTTGTAAACATGGAGCTGAGACAGAATTGGGTCAAACTCAATTGAATATATGTGTGTATGGTGGTCTTTGTTTCTGACTGAGTTTCTTTGAATGTGTGAGCTTGCCATGTTCTCTGTTTCTTGGTTATATTTTTGCTGTTTCTGCTGCTGCCAACCACCAACCACCACCACTACCACATATGCCTTGATGGCTTGGGCTCAGAATATATCTCTGAGCTTTCTGGCCACTGGATCCAACTGGATCCAACATAATAAGGATTCAAATGTTGTTTGGGTATGGGTAATATTAAAGTTGTCTTATACTGTTCTACTTTATTGAAAAGCTAGCTCTGGAATTGGGTAATGGTTCCTCATTTTTTTTTCAGACCCTAGCATGCTTTTAAAATCGTAATGTCTGGGTCAGGGGCTGTAACAGGGAGAAGAGGGCAAAGCAGAACAGCTCAAAAGACTATTGGTTTCATTTAATTGCCTATAAGACTATTATATAAACACTCTCTATCTCAAGATCTGTAAGTGTACTAGGTATGGTTAAAAAATCTGTAATATCTATAACAAAAAGTTAACTTAAAACTCATAACACAGGATTAGTAGTTAAAAATCTGTGCATAAGTAATCTTAAAGGAACTACATGACATGATTCCATTTTGGGATATAAGCAACCTGAGGCTTGCCGCCATCTTTGCTAAGGTTGAAGAGGGTAGATGTCATGTGACTTCACTGTCATATTTAGGCAACCATGTGGCTGATAGCCATCTTTGTTAAGGTTGGAGAAGACAGATGTCATATGGCTAAACCACCATCTTGATTAAAGGTGACAAAAAGTCTACAAGGTATTTTGGATTAGGATGGACTTTGTATGATAACTCCTGTCCTGTCCTGAAAGCAAGGTTTATGAAAGATAGGATTTAAAATAATGCTTTTAAAATAAGGTGTTAAACTGCACCCCCATGTGTTCACATACAAGGATGTATCTTGTGTTGGCAGCCAAACTTTATAACGTAAAGTCATCCAGGTGGTATTGGTATTAAAGACAGGGAGGGCTCATGAAGCAGCTGGGATCTAGAAGGGAGGCTACGTATGCTGCTGGGGATTGATGGGGCCAGGGAAGTGACCCAAGTCCCCCGGGAAAGCCCAAAGGATTGTGAATGAACCCCAGATACTGAGCCCTGAATGGTTTGCACTGTTGGAGCTTGGTTTTGCCTGGTGCAGGTTGTGGTTGTGCCTGTGTCTTCCCTCTTGAAGTAAACAGGACACTTTAATTTTGATATTGCAGGAGCACATGGTTGAGAGATTTTAAGCTTCTTTAAGAGGAAATTTTGGAGTTTTACACAATGAGAAAAAGAGCTGGATATTTTTAATGAATACCTTTAAAATATTTAAATTTATAAGGCCATGGAACATTTTAAATTTGTAAAATATTTTATTAAAATGTCTTTATTAATATGTAATCTAATAATTAAATAATTAAATAAATAAATAGTTAAAAATTTAGGGTCACAGGAATGAGCATCAAATACCAAGCACCAGAAACTGAGATGGTCCTATCCTATGATGCAGCAAGACAATGACCTAAGCAGTCTGGCAAAAGGTCTCTCTTTACCTAAGGTTTATTCAGGCTAACAGATGCTAATTTAATAATGATTGTCTAACCTCTTTGTCTTTACTACTTTCTTAAGCTTTAGCTTTTTTTTTTTTTTTGCAAAGCTCAGTCATTTAAGAAACTATGGTATTCTATAATGTTGCACTATGATTAAAAGTTATATTTTGATACTAAAAGAACTTCAAAGATTGTTAGTTTTTAAGGCTCAAACTTAGCAGAGATAAAGCTATAAAGTCCTAATCTTATAAAAGCTACTAACTTATTACAAGGTGTTAAAGATAATTAAGACATGCAAGTTGATGGTCCGTCATCTCATAAATGATCAGATTCTTTAATATGTTCAGAACTATACTTATATAGCCTCCTGTGTATGTTTTGAATGCTAAGCCTAAAGCAAACAGTTAAAAACAAGCAAAGTTTGTTTAACTCAGACATTTAATAAGTAATGGTCCTCAAACTTGTCAGCGATCTGCTGAATATGGCATTTAAAACGTTTAATGAGAAAAGCCGACTATGACAGAGACCCAAGCTCCTAGAAATGACCCCAAGGTCTCCAAGAAGATGATGGGGCACCATGACAACTCCACCTGGATTGTGGCAATGCTCACCACTGGGCAAGACCACTCAATGCTTTGTCCACTGCCAGAACCTTTCCCAAACTGTGGACAAGCAGGACACTGGAGAGTTGATTGCCCCACTTTGCCTAGACAATGTAAGGTAGGTCTCTCAAGTTTCCCTTCTACAGGAAAATCTCAGAAAGTCTCTCAGACTTGGGCCTGGTGGTTGAAGAGTGATGTTGTCCTGGGATCTCTGCCCCCAAAGCAAAGCCATGAAGACCCCTGGAGCCTGGGATGACTGCCTAGGTAATGGGATAATCTGTGGGCGCCATGGGCCCTGGCCCCCGACTGGGAGTGGCTGCGGCCTTGCTTGCTTGACCTTGATCAGATGTCCTCCCTATTCGGATTCCCTGCCGGTATCCACCCTTCTGAATGCTTAAGGGAAGTTCCTTGTTGTGTATCCTGCATTTTGGGCGTTAACTACTTAGATGCAAGAATATAGAACATTGAGTCTGGAATGTAGACCATTGACAGCGAACTTCTGCCCTCCGGGGGTTCCTCCATTTGTGCTGTAAGCCTGTACGTATTTAAGGTTTCTTCCCTCTTTCAATAAACGGCATTCGACATCCAATCGTACGGATGACCCGCTGTCTCTTGTCTCTATTTTTTAATCCGCAGCCCTTCGCTCAGACATGGTGAACGGTTATCGGTAACGCGGGCGTTACCGCTACAATAATCTCTGTCATTTTTATTGATACATAGTCTATTTGGTTTATACTTCCTGCTGTAATTTTTCCTTCTCAGATCTCTGATGGATTGGTGGCTAGACTTTAGGAGTCTAGTTCCAACATGTCGAAGGGTTCCTGGGGGAAGGAGAGAGAAATGAGGAAGTATTAGATAGAAATAGAGGAGGAGGGGACAAGAAAGACAGAGACACAAGATAGCTTCTGGAGGGCCCTGGGTCAATACCCAGTCCTTGAGGTTTATTCTAATGGGCTTGTGATACACTATCAAGGGGAGAGGCAAAAGACCTTCCCCTTTCAAGATCAAAGCACAACATACAGCCAAGTATAGACCCTTCAAAACACCCAGTAACCACACCCTGGCCAAATCATCCTATTATGCAGCCCCGCTGGGTAAAGCAAGCTCCGATTCTCTGACTTTGAGTATGGTCTTAGTAGGGAGCCTCTGTGGACCCCTACACTAGACTAATTGTAGTTTTGTCAGCTTGGTAGCAGCAGGCAACCAGCTCCTCCCCGCAAGGCTACAACCATCTTGTTAGTTCATTTCAGATGTAAAATCTAGGCCTTAATTTTTCTGGAGCTACTAGGTCTCCTGTTGAGAAAAGGCAGACAAGTTTGCCTTGCTAACAGGCTTCACATTGAAGGATAACCAGGCTTTAGATGTAACTTTTTATTGTTCCTTTATTTAAAAGAACTTGATTTGCAATGGTTGTTTTCAGTAATAACTGTACATGTCTCTGGTAAATGATTAGATGGAAAGAAAAAGGTTTAAAGTCTATGAAAGTTCTAAGGGTCTGGAAAATAATTGTTTTAGACTTCTCCCCACTCTATGCTATTGTTATAGTGAAATTTCTTACAGGCACCTGCTAGCTGCTTTTTCTACAAGATGGGTTTTAGTACAGATTACAAACAATGATAATACTAATACATCTAAAACTTTTATGTCTTTTTATAAACAAACAATTCATGTAAGCTTCAGAGAATCTAGAGAGTCATAAGGCTTGGATCCATCTTTCACAGATCAAAAGGACTCCAGACAAGTACAGCCTGAGTTTCTGTACCTGTCTATTCCTGAGGATGGGATCTCCCTCCTGGTCTTGGGACTCCGCCCCTCCCACAATTACCAGGACTATGGGCCTAAAAGTTCCAAATGTAAGATTTTCCTTTAAGTTCCCATACTTTAACTTCTGTCCCTAGTCTATATCTGCCTCAGCAGATTTCCACTTGGCTGACACCATTCAGAAATCAGCCACTGATGACAAACCTCCTCCAAATGACTGTGAGCCCTGGACTTGCTGAAAGCTGATGTGAATCAGTTCAGCCAATGTGATTACTCCCTGTCTCTTCAGCTGGGACAGCTAACCAGGTGCTTCTGGTAAATACCCTACTGGATGAATCCCTCCCAGCTTTTGACTAATATTCCAGCCTTCCTTGGCCCTGACAACAGCATCATCCTGGTTTCAGATAGAAGCAGTTACAGAAGAGAGTATGTCATCCCTGTCCTCAAATAGTCTGGAAGTCAAAAGGAAACTCCCTGGCACAGGGAACAAATCAGCAACGTATAGTGCCAAGTGGCAAACCAGGAAAGTAGGAAATCTGTCAACAGGCAGATTCACTCACTGAAACAGTTCTGCAGTATGGTAGGGCACTAGACCTGCTCTGTGTAAAACAGAGAGGTTATTATACAGCATTAAGAGAAAATTGTTGTTTCTATACCTCTTGGGAATCATTAGAGATAATCTGGCTGTACTCAAAGAAACATTGCAAAAAAGTGACTGAGATAAAATAAATGATTGGTCCCATTCTCATTTCCAGGCTCCTCCTAGATGGTAACTGTGATGTTAGCCATTGCAGGGCCTTTGACTCTTTGGTTTCTGCTAATTCCTGTTGACTTTTACATCATTAGTGCCTTATCTAGATAATTCCTGTCTAGGTACCATTAAACTGATGATTATTAGATATAAATATAAATAGGTACCTATCACAGAGTCAAGGATTTGACTCAGGATACAACTCAAGGGGGGACTGTGAGACCAACACAGGAACAGGAACAATACGCCTTGCAAGTTAATGTGAGAACAAAACAGAAAAAAACAATCCTTTGCAGGTTAAGGGTTCTGTTTCCAGTTAAGACAGTTAAGAATCAGTTCCTGTTTGTCCTGTGTTTGCTGGACTTGACTGCTCCAGATGTGCTTGATCACATGTGGGTAGGAGCTATGTGAGCAGAAATACATTCCTGCCCAAGACTGAACCTGCAAAATGTGACTCATGGCCATTTCCTTGGAACCCCACAATGGTCCTGGACATAGTCCATCATCCTGCCAGTATTTAATTAAAGATTGCTTCAAATTTGGCTCACAAATTGTGGGACTGGTCTTTCTCTCATGATTCTCAGATTAACAGAACTAGCAGGAAAAAAAAATATGAATACAGAGATTGTCTTAGTCAGTATTCTATTCCTGAGAAGAGACACCATGACCATGGCAACTCTTATAAAGAAAAACATTTAATTGGGGCTTGCTTATAGTTCAGAGGTTTAGTGGAGAGGCAGCTGAGAACTCTACATCTGGATCAGCAGGCAGCAGGAAGAGAGAGACACTAGGCTTGGCTTGAGCATTCGAAACCCCAAAGCCCACCCCCAGTGATACACTTCCTCCAACAACACCACACCTCCTAATCCCTGTCAAGTAGTACCACTCCCTAATGGCCAACCAATACATGGGATCCATTCCTATTCAAACCACCACAGAGATACAAGCTATTCAAAAGAATGAAATAGAGAATGTGGACTTGGAAATAAGTAGAAACACAGGTAGAGGATCTAAAAGACAACAGAAAATGCTTTGAGATAAATGGAAACAAAGACACTGCATATCAAAACTTACAAAACATTTAAAGTAGTGTTCCAAGGGAATTTTATAGCTGTGATGTCTACATTAAGGAAGAAGAGAGGTTTCAAATCAGCATCCTGGACCTATTTTTCAATGCCAGAAAAAGAAAAGAGTCTCAAGTGACCAAGAAGAAGAAAAGAGAGCCGGGCGGTGGTGGCGCACGCCTTTAATCCCAGCACTCGGGAGGCAGAGGCAGGCGGATCTCTGTGAGTTCGAGGCCAGCCTGGTCTACCAAGTGAGTTCCAGGAAAGGCGCAAAGCTACACAGAGAAACCCTGTCTCGAAAAAAAAAAAAAAAAAAAAGAAGAAGAAGAAGAAAAGAATAGAGATTAGTGAATCCTGTCCCTGTGCTTTTTCTTCAAGACTTGTATAAGATCCAGCCAGTCACAAATCCAGCATATGAGTACTGGCTGCTATGGCGCAGGACTTGGGTTCCATTCCCCACACCTACAAGCTCACCACCACCTGTAACTCCAGTTTCTGAAGATGCAATGCCTCCTGACCTCCCCAGGCACACATATGGTGCTCCTATATCCAGGCAAACACACATACATATAAAAATAATTAAAAATTTTTGTTTTAAGCTGCACAGAGTGGAGAGAGGGCTCTCGAGGCCTCACCCATCTGAGGAACTATAGGCAGTTGGCAGGTGCTGAGGGAGGAGAAGTCATTTTCCCCTGGGAGTGTGGCCACTGGTGGGTTTCCCGTTCCCCAGCAGATGACTCCATGCTTACGCACATAGGACACCACTAATTGGACTCAGTGAGCTAAAATTTTAATTAATTAAAAATTATAAAAGAAAAACATGAATTTGGGAGAGAGAAGTGGAAGAGAGATCCAAGAGAATTAAAGGGGGTGAATTTTGGATATGGTCAAGATATATCATATACAATGTGAAATTTTCAAAGGATAAATAAGTTTTTTTTTTTAAGTTATAGCTTTCACTCATTGGTTCTAGGTCTTCACACTGAAACAAAACAAAATAAAACCATATGTTCAAGAGAATTAGAATGGAAATTAGCAAAGTAGAGAGTAGAAAAACAATAGGAAAACGTCAATGAGACCAATAGCTGGCTTTTGAAAAAGTCAATAAAACTGACAAAGCAAGTGTAACCAAGGAAAACAGAGACAGAATACACAGAAATGGAACAAAAGACGAGCTATTGCTACAGACCTTACAGAAATACGGAAGACTGCGAGGGGAGTCTGTGATACACCAGAAGCCAAACCTAGATAACTTAGATGATATGGACAAGCTCCCCAGACACTGAGATCCTGAAACTGATTACAGAAGTAGGAAATCTGAGTAGGCCTGCATCAAGCACAGAGGTGAATTTAGTCATCTAGGAACATTCCATAAAAGAAAACTCACATTCAGTTGTCTTCACAGACCAATTCGGCTGACATTTACAGAAGGAATAATAGCAATTCTTGACAAATTTTTCCAGAAATAGAAGAGGAAACCCACTTGCAGCTCATTCTCCAAAGCTAACATTACTCTTATACCACAATGAGACAGTTGTCTTTTTTTAAAAAAAGATTTATTTATTTATTTTAAGAATATGAATGCTCTATCTGCATGTACAACTTTATGCCAGAAAAGAGCATCAGATCCCACTATAGATGGTTGTGAGCCATTATGTGGTTGCTGGGAATTGAACTCAGGACATCTGGAAGACGAGCCAGTGCTCTTAACTGCTGAGCCATCTCTCCAGCCTGAGACAGTTGTTTTTAAGAAGCTTAAAGATTAATATTCTTTATGAACATAGGTAGAAAATTTCAACAAAATACTAGCAAACAGAATACAGCAACATATTAAAGAAGATTATACACCCAGTCAAGTCAGGTTTATATCAGAAACACGAGGAAAGTTCATAACCAGAAGTCAATGTCAAGGGGCATGATAGCTCTTGCCTGCAATTCTAGCACTCCCAAAGTTGAGACCAAGGATCACTGGAAGTCTCAGACCAGCCTGAGTCACACAGGAAGTTTTGTGCTAGCCTGCGCTTCAGAGTATGACCTTAGGGAGGGGCCGAAAGAATTTGGTATGCACTATTAATAGGATACAACCTATGTACTAAAATGGAGGAGTTAAAAGGCAATCTTGATTTTACTGATGATATGATATTGAACATAGAAAATCTAGAGGAATCCATTGTTAGAACTAATGAACTAGCTTATTGAGGTTGTGGGACATATGATGGATAAACAAAAATAAACTTTATTTCCATGCACTAAAATTTTATAAAAACCATTTCATTGCCAAAGTGCCAACATGAATAGAATAGGCATAAATTCAACAACAAAAAAAGTAACAATTCCTACACACACACACACACACACACACACACACAAAAAAAAAAAAAAAAAAACAGAAAATGATGCTGACTTGCATTAATGTATCAGGAGGGATGACCTGCCTGAATCAATCAGAAGGGTCTAAATTGTGGTCTGGAAGTTCAGAATCATTAGAGTGACAACACTTGTCAAATCAATTTACAGAATAAATGCAAATCTCAGCATAATTTTATAGGCTGATCATAAAATGCATATAGGAACAGAAGGGACCCAGAATAAGTTAAAAAAAAAATGACCTTAGAAAAGACTGAAGTCAGAGGACTTGTCTTCCTTGACTTTAAAACTTGCTTCAGATCCATGATATTCAAAACAGTGGCACTAACAGAGCAATGATCACAAACACCAACAGAACAGAACTGGAAATGCAGAGATGAGCCTCCATGTTTATATCAGGAGACTTATTGACGAGGCTGCCAATACCATTCAGTAGCCATGTCAAAGCATTATCTGTGACAATACCACAGCTGGTTGACAGCTGCAAAGTTCCATGGTTGAGGGGTCTATCTTGTAATGGCCTTCTTTTTGGAAGAGTCCAGAGAGGCTGTACGTATCACACAATAAGACTCCTCCTTCTTCTTATGGAGCCCCTGAAATTGAATCATGGGGCCCCACCCTGAGGACTCTGTCTAACCCTAATCAGCTCCCCAAGGTCCCACCTCTAGACAACACAGATCAAGTTTCTATTTTCTTATTACCTCTCACTGAGGACTAGGTCTATACTCATGAACCCTTGGGGAACACACATCAAATCCAATAACATTCTTCCGCTAGCCTCCATGGCTCATCTCCTTCTCATTAAAATAATCTATCTCCCCAAACTCCGAAGTCTCAGCTTGTTCTACAATTCAACCATCTAGGGTCTCATTTGATAATCAAGGCAATTTCCTTGCAGCCATGAGCCTTGTATGTTAAAAATAAGTTATCTGTTTCCAATATACATCGGTGTGACAGGCACAGGGCACACATTCCCATTCCAGAAGGGAGAGAAGTACAAGTAGAAAGGGGTAAGGGGCTTGAAAACAGGCATGGCCATGAATCTAAAGTCCAAGTTTAGCATCCCATGCATACTGAGGCGAGAGATGGGCGCCTCAGGCCCCAGCATCATCTTCCTATGGTTTTGCTAGTTGCAGCCACATGGCTATTCTTTTGGGATGCACACTGATCTGTGTATCTTTCCAAGATCAGCGTGACAATCTGCTGTTTGCTTTGCTTTCCCAAAGTCTCTGCTAAGGGCCCACTAGGCACTGCCCCACAGGGGATTCTCCAGAGAGCTTCAGACTCTGTGGAATGCTTCTGCCTAGCTTCCCAGGCTTTTCTTTGAAATCTTGGTGGAAGCCATTATGACCCCATAACTGCTGTATTTTGTGCACCTGCAGAACCATGTTTGGATAGACACTGAGGTCTGCCATGGTCACAAGCCATTTAAACATGGCTGCAGTGCCACTGAACCCCTCAGCAGGAAGAAAGTCATATTCAGAGGCAGTACATGTTTCTTGTCCAAGTCACCGTAATGGAGAAAGAAACTTGCTCTAGGTGGTGCTGGGACGCCCATGTGTACTGATACGAAGCGACGTCGTTGACGGCCTGCAGTGTACCTGAAATAGAAATGTAGGAGCTACAACTGTCAGCATGTGTAAGACTGCCGATTCTCCATTGTTCACACCAAAGATGATGGAGAAGAACTCATGCCCCAAGTTCCTTATTTTTAAAAAAGGAAAAAGAAAAAGCAGAGGTAGTTTATGGGAGCTTCTGCTGGGTGATGGATTTTTAGATACGACACTGGAAATGAGAGCAGCAAAAGAGAAAACAGAGAAAGTGGGACTCGTAAAAATGTCCAAAGAAAGATATTGTCAATGTAGTGAAAGGGTAGGCTACGGAATAGATGAAACTTTGACAAGTCGTGTATCCGATACAAGACTTATATCCAGAATCTATAAATGATTCTTGTAACTTGATAATTACTTTTAAATGGGCAAAGTATTTGAACCTCCCCCCATATTAGTTATGAAATGGCCTATAAGCCCATGAAAACATACTAAATGTTACCAATCATTAGAAAAATGTAAATCAAAACCACCTGGTGTGGTGGCATACACCTTTACTTCTACAACTCTGGAGGCAGTAGAAGGTGGATGGATCTCTGTTAAGTTTGAGGCCAGTCTCTTGTACACAGAGAGTTCCAGCACAGTCAGAGCTACTTGGCTTAAAAACTCTGCCTTAAAAACAACAGAAATGAAAATAAAACAATCAGATAGAATTCCATATCCTCCAGAATGGCCACAGACACAAAGAAAAACTGCAGACTTTAAACCCGAAACCTCAGGGAAACAAAACTATTGGTGAGCAAATGGCAAAATCTAGAAACATGCACATTGCTCATAAAAGACTAAAATGATGCCACGACTATAGAAAACAGTTTGGCGGTCCTTAAAACTTAAATATTGAGCTACCTGTGATCCATCAACTCCATCCATAGGCATGTAACCAAGAAAAAATATATACAGCAGAAAGTACACAATTAAAAATATATATCTGCACCCAAACTTGTCTATGAATGCTTTGGGCAGCATTATTTATGATAACCGAAGAGCTGAAACAGTCCAAGTGCTTTCCACCTGATGAATGAATAAATGAATGTGTTATATTTGAATAATGGAGTATTATTTGGCAATACAAGGGGATGAATTACAAGCAGCTATTAATTGCTCCTCTCAGATAACCTTCAAAACAGCCTCATGCCACTTAAGGACCTTTCTAGCAAATGTCCAGAAAAGATCAAAGGGACCTGGGGTACCAGTGGGAGGAATTGGAGTCAGTGATAAGTAATACTCATGGTTTTGTTTTTTAAGTTATTCTAAAGGTAGGGATGATGGCTGTTCAACTCTATAAAAGTACTAAAAAACTGAGTTTATTCCTTAAATTAATTGCATGTTAATTCTGTCTTAATAATAATGCCATAAAAAATTGTCAGTCTTACAAATAGTTTAAAAATCTTAATTCCCTGTCTTCAAAAACCACTCATACTAATGTAAAAAGCATATCTATCCTTCCAGAATAAGCTGTATGAGGCAAAGATGGCTAGAGCAATTCTCCAGACACAGAAGACTGAAAAGCAGCGGGAACAGGTGGCCTGAATTTAGTCCCATTGACCGCTACCACACTGACTGCAGAAAGGCGTTCTGGAAAATAATATAATTTTTAAAATACAGTATTTGTTTCAAAATAAGACAATTACCAGGAAGCTGGGATTTATATCTGGAGAGATCATTTTACATGACTAGCTCTTGTATGAAATGAAATCTCAACTAAAACTTCTGGCAGATTCCCTCACCCTTTGGGGATTTAAAAATTTTATGCACATGCTTTTTAGAAAAAGAGAAACTTCTCTATAAACATGATCTGCTCCCATCCTTTGCAGGGGCTGATTGCATCCACATTGTTAAGCAGATGGTGGCTGAGGATACTCACAAAAAGCAAACACATTTTAATTTCTTTTATTAAATCGAGGTAGGGAGATCATCTTGAGATGATTAAATTAGAGACCTTAAATAACTCATTCCTTAAAAGACATACGGCCAAACCACAGAGCTATTTATTCAGTGACAATAGAAACCACACAGTTGCAGGAAATGGAAGAGTCTGATTTTCTTCAGTAACAGAGAGGCAAGGATGCCCACATCCAGTGCCATCAGCCCCACACTCAGTAGACAGCCCCCAGTAAGACACTCATCGCCAAGAGGCTTACGGGTGTACTCACAGGAGACAGATGTGCCTCATCTTGGGATACTTAGCACCTCCTTAGGTTTCACCTAAGGAGAACATTACCTGTGCCCTCTACACCTGCAATTCTCCTTCAGGGCAAAGACACCATGACATCTTCTTTAAGAGGCATCTGTCCTTTATTATCATTTCCCTGCTTGCTTCTGGGAAGTAGATTTTTTTTTTTTCTATCAGGACAAAGAGTGAGTCTTCTGAACTGTTGAGTGGGATAGTGGCTTTATTTCTTCAAGACACGAATTACTTACTCTTCATACAAGGGTAAAAAGGAGCCTAATGGAAGCTCTTCCTTTCCACACACAGTAATGGGTGCAGCACCCTGACCTCACTTTGATGGTCACTGAGTTTATTGATGAAACTATGGGTGAAGCTGGGGCTGATGAATCTAATCAAGCCAGACTGACTTTAGGTAATGCGTGGGTTCACGAAGCCATGATGTGGAGGAACCTGACCCTACTCACCAGAAAGAAAACATTCTAGAAGTAAGGGAAATAAGACTCAGCTGTCTAACACTGCCTGTCTTTCAGTGTTGGGGGAGGGGCTTGATAAGAATTGAAGAGTTAAAGGAAAAGTGCTGTGGAATGTTCTGTATGTTAAAAGTGTTGCATTGATTGGTTAAAAAATAAAACACTGATTGGCCAGTAGCCAGGCAGGAAGTATAGGTGGGACAAGCAGAGAGGAGAATTCTGGAAAGTGGAAGGCTGAGGCAGAGAGACACTGCCAGCTGCCACCATGACAAGGAAGATGTAAGGTACCGACCGGTAAGCCACGAGCCACGTGGCAAAGTATAGATTAATAGAAATTGGTTAATTTAAGATATAAGGACAATTAACAAGAAGCCTGAGACATTAGGCCAAACAGTTTAAATAATATAAGTGTCTGTGTGTTTATTTTATAAGTGGGCTGTCAGACTGCCGGGGCTTGGCGGGACCCAGAGAGAAAACTCTCTGGCTACAGAAAAGCATGGTGACAGTTGTATCATTGTGGAAGCAGTGACTTTAGGGGCAGACATAATGTTTAAGTCCAATCTCACAAATACTAAAGAGACCCAATTAATTTGAAACAAACAAACAAAGAAAGAAAGAAACAAACAACCCCAAACAACCCTGAAGCCAAGTGTAGGACAAGCACTCAAGAGGTAGAGGCAGGAAGATTTCAAACTCCAGGCTAGCCTGAGCTACGGAGAATTTGAAGCCGGTTTGGACTAAAGAGTTGAGAAACCATCTTAATAACCGAAACACTACCCCCCTTTTAGCTGGAAAGAGAATATATTACGTGGCTTCTTGCACCTTCTCACCTCATCCTATGGCTTTCTGTGTAATAGGAGCTGCTGTGGCCCTGGTTGAGAGGCAGTCTATGCCCTTGAACCCAGACAGACCTTCACAGCTGCTGTGACAACAGGAGGAGGCAGGAGCGGAGGGAACTATGTGATTTTGGAGGTCATAAAGGCAAGGTGGCTCTGATAACATTTTGATTTGACTTGATTGTTTGACTCTGTCTTTGATTCTTTCTCTCAAGGTCATTTACCCATGGACCAGCTACCAACCTTCCTGTCATAAGGAAGCCCACATTGACAGTGATTGGGTTATTACTAGCATCAGCCACCAGGTGGGAATGGGAACAGACCTCCTAATGACTGTAGCCTGCAGACTACCAGATCAACAAGGCTCTGGGTACAAGAGAGGGATGAGAATGAGCTACCCTCGTTCACATCAGAACTCCAATATCTATGATATTTGCATGTGGTGGAATAAATTGCCACGCAGTGGTTGATAACAAATACAAGAATGACCCACAGGAAGCTACAAGGCACATAAGATTAAGGATATCATAGGATCCAGAGTTGCTCAATAGAAAAATGTATGATCTTCATGGCTTGGTGCATTTTATAGAAATGATTTGGTTGTGTCTTTGAGCTAGGTACTCCTAGGATGCAAGTCAGGAATGAATTTAGGTACATACCAAATTAATGAGAAAATTAGTCATCCATTATGACTAATGAATGACTAGGTATTCAACAAATGCCTATCATTATTCTGAACATATTAATAAAGTACAATAGAAAACCGTATCTGGTCTAGTTTGTCTAAGCTCAAATCCTGCCTCTAACATTTAGTAGCTGTGTGATTTGGGGCAAGTGGCTTAATCTCTCTGCTCCAGATTCCTTTGTCTGTAAAAAGGGACAACATTCATGTCTGCTTCACAGATTTAGTCAAGTATGAAGTACTTAGATGAGGACCTGACACACGGTGTATTATTTTATTCTTCTATTCTGTTCCGTTCCATTCCGTTCTAATTCAGTGTGTGTGTGTGTGCGTGAGTTCGTGCGTGCATGTGTGTGTGTGTGTGTGTGTGTGTGCGTGTGTGTGTGTGATGTATACATGTAAGTGTGGGCACATACATGCCATGGTGCATGTGTGGAGGTCAGCGGACACCCCTCAGGAGTCGGCCCTCTCCTTTCCACTTTTACTTGGGTTTTGGGAACTGGACTCAGGTCTCTGGCTGGTGAAGTGGGCACTTTTACCTTCTGGATCATCACTCCAGCATTTGTTCATGTGATTTTCATCTGTACTAATTATTATTGTTGTTGTTGTTGTTATTATTATTATTAGTTGTGTATGTTTCTGGGAACTAAACTCAGGATTCTGTGCATGCTAGGCAAATTTTCTACCATGGAGCTAGGCCCCAGGCTTAGCTTTCTTCTTAAAAAATAAGATTCAAAGCAAAGACGGCAAAGTGTTCACATTCATTAAATCCAGGCGGAATTCATATCCTGTATCATTGATACTTTGCTGTAATTTTAAAATAATACTAAAATGGAATTACACACACACACACACACAAAAAAAAAAAAAAAAAAAAAACCAAAAATAAACAACCCTATGGGATCAGTCTGTGGTAGTGCATCCATTAGGGAGGCAGAAGATTAACCTCTCCTGGGGAACAATTGTTTGCACAATAAAATGTCTCTCTCGCCTCCAGCACCTGCATCCCTCTTAGGGAGAGGCTGTTGTTGGCTTGAGAAGTACAACTTGGCAAGTCACTTCACCTTGAGGTGGAGGGTGTGACCTTGAAGTTGGTGCTGGCAGAGTCCCGGCCCTAAGAGGCAGTGTGAGGCTGCTCTGTGTGGGAAGCAGAGGGAGGAGGGGAGAGGCGAGGCCAGAGCAGAAACACTGCAGGGAGGCTGGCTCCACAGGGTTGAGGGGTGTCGGCAGAAACGAGACAAGGGCAGACCTGAAGAGCTTGTTTCTGGGGGAGCAGGCATTCCAGAGAAGTTCACCTGGACAGTGGTTCAGTCATGGAGGTGTGGCCATGATGTATGCTTCAGGATATCCACCTTCGTACAGCCTTCCAGGCTGCGGGCCCCAGGACTGCCCTTTACCTTTCTCAGGGTGTGCCACAGTCCTGCTTTCCACAGCGGCTCCCAGCCATGGGCTTGGTGCAGAGGCTGCCACCATAGGTCTATCCCCAGGGGACCAGGGCTCCTCTGACAGTGACAGTGCTTCCAACCCCAGTGACCTGGCTAACTCTCCTCAGACCCCAGAGTGGCCTGAGGTGTGTGCTAGACCTCCACCTTCCTCTGCGCTTGGTTTCAGACTAGAAGGAAGAAGGGGGAAAGGCTGTAGCTATGGCATCCAGCTCTTCTGTCAGGAAGGCCAAGTGGTCCCTGTGGTCTCCATAGATGACTATCCTATTGGCCAACAGGAACTAGCTAGTCAATCAGGCTACCTTTCTGGAGAATCTTAACTAACACGAGGCAGACCTGATGTGCTTGTGCAGATCTGCAATCTCAGCATTAGGGAAGCTGAGGCAGGAGCATGACAGGTTCCAGGCCAGCCTGGGATACACAGTTACATATAGTGAGATCTGTGTCACTAAATATAAAACACCACACACACACAGGAAGAGAGAGAGAGAGAGAGAGAGAGAGAGAGAGAGAGAGAGAGAGAGCGAGCCCAAGTATATCAGTTATCTCTGTACTTCACACACTGAAATGACCTGTTTCCAGGAAAGTGTTAGTTATATTGGATATAGAAGGGCAGCCCTGTGAAACCAGCACTTGGGAGGCTGAGGCAGAAGGATCAGGGCTACAGTGTGAGTTCAAAGCTAGCCTGAGTAGCCTAGTAAGACCCTGTCTCAAAATACAAACATTTTTTGAAAGGACTGGGAATGCAGCTCAGTAGTACAGCTCGTGCCTAGCACGTGTGACACTGGGGTCAATCCCTGGCAGGAGAGAGAAGGGGGAGGGGGGACTTGAACATGGAAACTGCTGAGACTCCCTCAATACCAGGAACACTAACAAGGCCTTGGCCCTTGGCTGCCAGCTCCGCAGGCTCAGGATGTGAAGGAGCACATGCGAATTTCATCAGTTCCTGGAAGAAAACCCCATGTTAAGTCTGTGACTTAGAAAGCCTCATTAGGTTTTTATTATAGTGTAGAAACAGTCCAGAAAACCATCAAAAGGCCATCTGACCTGGATCTGATGCCTTCAGAAATAAGCTTTGCAAACACCAAGATCCCAGGAGATTTTAAAATGTATCTTTTTCTAAGGAATTTGTAACTGGTAGGATTTATCCTCCCCACATGCCAGCTAGAACAGGCTTTTGAAATACAGACTGTTCCTCAGAAAATAGAGTTCTGAATTCCACAAATATTTACTGAGAAACTTCCCCATGCCCCACACTAGACTAAGATGTGCTTGAGGCACACAGACGTGGCCTCTGCCCTCAGGAGTCCTGCTTTGCAGAGAGCAGACAAGCCAGCAAACAGCTACAGCAGTTAGTGAAGGGGAAGGCATTATGAAGGGAGGGCTGGAACTGTCCTGGATTGACATTACATGCTGGTACAGCATGTTCCCAAAACTGACAGTCAGAAAGAGACAGGAAGACTGCAAGATCTGGCCACTGCCCTGCTGTGCCACACACAGGAGGGAGAAAATGAGGTGTGACACTCTGTGAGTGACTGGTGTAGATCAGACAGAAGCAGAAAACCATTGGGGTGGGGGACTGCAGTGAGACCACAGAGATGTCAAGGAACTTTCTTCTGCAGCTTCCAAGATGCCAAATGGTTCCGTGAACTGTGGGAGACCAGTTCCCACTTTTTATGACAGGGAACTCTTGAGGAGAGAGGGATAGAGCATTAGGTAGACAGACAGAGGTAGAAGGATAGAGGGGAGAGAAACAGAAACACGGGATAGCCTCGGGAGGGCCTGGATCATTATCTACCGCCCCCTTCTGTCTCTTCTAAAGGGCTGTTTATAAGAATGCTGAGGGGTGGAACAAAAGACCTCCCCCTAGCACAGCCAAGTGCAGACTCTTCCAATCATCTAGTAACCATGTGTGTGGTCAGGCAATCCTTTAATGCAGCCAGGATGGGTAAAGCAAGCTCAGATCTCACTAGGAAACCTTTGTGGGCCTCCATAGTGAACAAAGGCCAATACATGGACTGCTGCAGTGACAATCAATTCTCTGCTTCTACCATGTGGCTCCAGGGATCAAATTCAGGTTATTAGGTTTGGTGACAAGCACATTTACCAGCTATACCATCTTGCTGGTCCATCCCTCCCTTCACATTCTTGACAGCCACTTAAAATCAGCCTTCCCCTGTCTGCACAGAGAAATTTGCCCAACCTCAGAGTCTTCCCCACCTGAATGCATCCCCCAAAAGTCACTCCTAAAACACCCTGTTAACTATCCAAGCTACCAGCAATTCTCCCTGGTTCCTCCTCTAAGAGTCACAGGCAGACCCAGTCCTGCAAAGGCTTGCCTGAATTTCTACTGGCCAAAGCTATCACAGGGCCCCAGGATATAAATCCTGAGTATGGCTCAGTAACTTACTCCCTCCATTTCCCACAGTTCTACAACCTTCCAACAGTTTAGTGAAATTACGAATCCATTAAGGGATTGATCCACTCATTAGGTCAGAGCCCCCAGAATGTACTTATCTCTGGACTCACCCTCATACACATACCCAGAGGTGAGCTTCACTCATCTCCTAAGTATCCTAACTCACCTAATGGAGTTGACAGTCCAGATCAACCATTATGCCCCTTTGGTGAAGAGACCTGGACCACCAGCCAGTAATAGGTGTCAGTTAATGCCTGTCTTTGAAAAGTTTGTATTACTACCACCAATGCCACTGGGGACCAGCCAAGGAGCATGGCATCAGAGTCAGCATGATGCTGGAAATCCCTGGTGCTGCATGGAGGCCGCTGGGTTTGGTGTGTGTTAACTTAGACTCACACAGTACACATGTAATTTTGGAATCATTTTTTTCACACCTTCATTGAGATAATTTACATCTTATAACTACCCATTTTAACCATATAATTTGTCTACTTTTGACAAATACAGAGAGTTGCACAAACATCACTACAACACAGTGTTAACCACTTCCAACCCCCGAAGGTTCCTCAGTTTCCCCCATAGCATATGGAGTCAATCTTCAGTCCTTCTTTACTCACAGATAGATAAATGCTCTTTTGCTTCCTGACTCTGCCTCCTCTAGAATTTTGTACAAAGTTTGTCATATGTGGACTTCGTGTCTGGCTTCTTTTTTCCCTGTTAGTATTTTCAACACATTAGGTTTTATTATGGCACTTTCAAACAACATTTGTTTTTATTGATCCCCCCATGTTCACCCACCCACCCATAACCCCCTCTCGTGTGTTGAGTCCTAGAGCTGCCCACCTTCCTTAACAGCTGTTTACCTGTGCTCTCCTTTCCAGCTCCCTACCTGTGCCCACACTCATCTCCACAGAGATACATATATAAACCATTAAGCTAGGATCCGAATGTGGGGGAGAACATGTGATTTCTGTTTAACCAAGCATAACGTAACACTTTCTGTTCCATCCACTTTCCTGTAAATTTCATTTATCTTTTCTAACCACAGTTTCATTATCATCCACCTGTTGATGGACATCTCGGCTGGTTCCGTTCTGTTGCTATTGTGAATAGAGCAGTGTGATAACTATGGAAGCATCTCCATGGCAGGAGATGGAGTCCTTTGGAAACGCTGTGGCATTTCTGGGTCACGTGGCAGCTCTGGTTTGAATTTTGTGAGAAACTTCCAGACTGCTTGCTGCACTTGGTCACACTCCCACCAGTAGAACAAGGGTCCCTTTTTCCTGCAACCTCACTGGCATTTGTCATTTCCTTTTTTCTTGATGACAAGCATTCTGACTGGGGTGAGATGGAATTTCAGAGTAGTTTGGCTTTGCAGCTAAGGATGTAGAACACATTTTTTTTTTTTTTTCGAGACAGGGTTTCTCTGTATAGCTTTGTGCCTTTCCTGGAACTCACTTGGTAGCCCAGGCTGGCTTCGAACTCACAGAGATCCGCCTGCCTCTGCCTCCCGAGTGCTGGGATTTAGGCGTGAGCCACCACTGCCCGGCGTAGAACATATTTTAAAAGTGATTATAGGTCATGTGTGTTTCTTATTTTGATAACTGTCTATTCATTTGTATGTACATCAATAATGAATTTATTGAGAAAGAAGAAAAAGTACTCCACCCATAATAGCTCCAAAAATAAATAAGTAAATAAAGTAACTAGAAGTAAACTCAACCAAGGAAGCAAAAGATCTCTACACTGAAATCTTTCACACCCTGAGAAAGAAGTTAAAGATGAAGTCAGGTGATGGAAAACACTCCAGTCTCCTGGGTTAAGAGAATTAATACTGTGAATATTGGTTATACTACCAAAAGTTGTCCACAGATTCAATGCAATCCCTATCAAAACACCAAAGAGATTCTTTACAGAACTAGAAAAATCAATCCAAAAATGCATATGGAAACATAAAGGACCCTAAATGGCTAAAGTAATCCTTAGAAGAAAGAACATCACTGGGAGAATCACAATATCTGGCCTCATATTGTACTACAGAGCTGTAGTGACAGAGACAGCGTAGAGGTGGTACAAACAGACACGTGAAGCAATGGACCAGGAGAGAGAACCTGGAGATGAACAAAGATGTCAAAAACACACTGGAAAAAAGTCTACTCAGTGAACAGTACTGGCAAGACTGGAGAAGAATGAAATAAAATTCACATCTCTCGCTTTGTTTTGAAGATTCATTCACACAGTTGCATATATCAATAGCTTGTTTCTTTGTATGGTGACAGCCACCCACTATATGTAGCAAGCATGTTTTAAATACACCCTAACCCTTGTTATGAGAAGAAGTTGGCGTGGGTCGAGAGTCTTGATAGTCAAGAGTATCTAACTAAGTGGCTCGTGCCTGTTTTCCAGCACTTGGGAGGCTGAGGAATGGAGGCCATCTGCAGCTACATAATGAGTTGCAGGATATGCTCAGCCTTAAGATTGAGACTCTGCCTCAAAACAATAAACAAACAAAATAAGTAGTAAAGAGGTAAATACATAAATAAGAAAAAAGGATCACAGGTCTGCAGAGGTGACTCTAAGTCAGATCCCCAACATCCAAGTACAAATCTGGGTACACTAGCATATATACAGATGTATACATCTATATCCTGGTGCTGGGCGGTGGCGGCGGGGTGGTGGCACAGACAGGAAGATCCCTGGCTAGTCCAGCTAAGCCAGTGGGTCCCAGGTTCAGTGAGGGACCATGTCTCAAAAAATAAGGTGTAGAGGGATTGAGAGAGACACCCGATGATGATCTCTGGCTTTCATATGCATGCACACACATACACACTCTACATGCTCACACACAGAAAACACACACCACACACACACTCACACACACATGAATATACACACACACACACACACACACACACACACACCCCACAATGCACAAGTGACTTAGCTTGGAACCATGAGTTTTGGGGGATGACTTACTACTGATTTTAGTTCTCAGGAAACTAGATTAGAAATTTGCTTACAGCAAATTTTCATGAGCCAAAGAGTGAAATAGGCAAGCAGGGCTGCAGTTAGGTCACTTTAACACTTTGAAGGGTTCACTTATGGACCAACCGCTTTTCTCATGGCACTTTCTGTCCAGTCTCCCTCGGGGGCATTTTGTCCAGTTGCAGTGAGTGTGACTTGAAAGGGCAGGACCTCAGCCAGGACAGGGCCAGGCAGCCTGCAGGGGTTTCCAGAGCTGTGAGCACACTGTCGCACGTTTCTAACCACGTGCGTCTCTTGTCCTCTGTGGCAGCTCTCAGGACCATGTCTCAGCTGGTAACTGGGCCCTCAATGCCTCCACCAATCTCTGGCTCTCATGCTCCTGCCCTTGGCCTGGCCCTTTCATGAAGTCTGAGCAACAGGCTCAATTCCTCACCGTTGTCCTCCATCCAGGATTCCACAGCCTCACTCCATCCCCATCTATCCCGACTCCTCCCCCTCCCACCCCCAGCCCCGCCCACCCTGGAGTCTCTTCCTGTTCCTGAGATTGCCTTGTTCCTGCTCTAGACAGTGGTCCATAGCAGTCTGCAGAGAAACCAAGCAGAGGCTGGAGGTGTACCCGAGCAGTTTCAGTGACCCCTTGTTCCTCAGAGCCACCATGAGAGGAACCAGGTAGCACAGACCTGGGTTCCACAAACTGAGGAGGCAAGCCCAACAGGACCATTAGCACGACACCGGGCCACCAACCACGCCAGCCTGCCCGCCATCCCAGGCCTGCGGTAGACCCTCGAGTGAGGGCATGGTGTGCAGCGCGGCATTGTGAAGGTGGTTCCCCGGCAAGCTTCCCTTCCGCTCTCCCCCACCCTGGCCTTCCTGCTCTGTCCCCACATCCCACAGGGCTCTGACCACGATCCCTCCCTCAGCACCATGCCAACTCACTACCAGCTTCCCCTCTGGTCTGCCCCTCCCCCAGCCTGGGCAGCACCTCGGAGGACACAGTCCTTTCACAGTCCTTGCGCGGCTGCTGCCCGGCGCTCCTCTCAGTGAGCCTCGGCTGGACAGAGTCGAATTCTGCCTTTCAGGCTCCATAGGACATCATCGATCAATATTCCCAGAGGAAAGTTGAAGGAAGCATCTAAAGCGAGGCCACTTTATGGAATTTCATTTCCATTTTCCCCAGTCTGTGGGTCCTCTGTTCCCATTTTTGTGCAGCAGATGCTGTGGTACCCAGGAAGCAGCCTGAACTGTGGAGAGAGGTGAAAACTCCCCCTCTGGCCTGCCCTCTGCCATCGAGAGCAGCACCTCCACATGGGTCCTCTTAATGGCCTCCCTGCCGACACTGGGGACTAATCTGTCACTTCTGGAAAACCTCTAAAGGAAAACAAGGTGAAAAATCAGAAACAAAACTAGTTGTGCCCAATCTGAGAAGCTGCAGCAGCAGCAGCAGCACCGTCTCCCCACGCTGGACACAGAAAAATGTCTGTGCTTTATTTTTATCTGAAAGGGGTAATTTGGAGGATGGGGCATTGGCTGCAGGCGATAGCCCTGTGCTGCCGTCTCAGCAGTGAGCAATTTGGAGGGGCCCCAGCTGTTCATTTCCCAAGTTTACTTGGGCCGGGTCTTAGGGCTGGGCTCTGGGTCCCGTGGGACTGCCTGACTTTGCCCTTTCTCAGTGCCACACCAACACATCAGTCCACAGATCACTTGTGGGGTTGAGGGTCGTGAGGACAATATCCGTTGCTTTTTGCCCCCAAGAACCCCGTGGTAACATTCTACCATTGACCTACACCCCTAAATGGATTCGTGTGGCTTTCAAGCTTTCATCACCATGAAGGCAGCACACTAGAGAATACTCCAAAAACTGAGTAAAGAAGGGGAGAACGGAGATCTTTTAAAATTATGGTGAGTGTGGTGTGTGTGTGTGTGTGTGTGTGTGTGTGTGTGTGTGTGTGTGTGTTTGCAAGGTTGTACATGTGAATGCAGGTGCCCATGGAGACCAGAAAAGTATGTTAGATTCCCTGGAACTGGAGTCACAGATGGTTATAAGCTGTCTGAAATCGTGCTGGGAATTGAATTTGGGTCCCCTACATGGGCAGCATACACTCTTTACTTTCTGAGCCATCTCTCCAGCCCTCCACTCCTGTCTTGATGTGGGTGTTTCCCCCCTTATTTAGTGCAGGCCGATGAGTAAGCTGGGATGTTCATCCAGGAAGGTGAGGTGGATTGACCAGATCTACATGACATCCCGATGTACCCTTCTCCTTGTGTTCTGGGATAGTTCATTCCTAGAGCTGCCTAGAGCCAACACCGGCCTTGACTGGCACATGAGGCAATGTGAGGATCAAGGTTCTTAGTGGAGACTGGAAACGCATGATGGAAGTGAGGTTGGAAGGAACCCTAGGGTACCTGTCAGGCCACACTGGACAGTCTACAGAGCAGAAGAGGGAAAAAGCATACTGTCATGAACATTGCCCCATAATGCCACCTTAGAGAGACAAATACACACTCCATGTGTTAACCTGTAGACGTGCAGAATTGTGATCCCGTTCTACAAGCTGCACTAAAAAGAGCAGAGAGAAATGTGGCAATGGAGTTCTCACTGTAGAGTTACAGAGTGACCCAGAGGTCAGAGGAAGACCCAGACCTGGGAGTGGAGGGCGGCCTGTGACTAGTTCTGGCATGGCGTGGCTACCTGCTTCTGCCTGGAACTCACTCACAGACTCAAGCTAGGTTCAAGGCCAAACTGTTTCTTTTTTCTTTTTCTTTTCTTTTCTTTCTTTCTTTTTTTTTTTTTTTTTTTTTTTTTTTTTTTTTTTTGAGACAGGGTTTCTCTGTGTAGCTTTGTGCCTTTTTCCTGGAACTCACTTGGTAGCCCAGGCTGGCCTTGAACTCACAGAGATCCGCCTGGCTCTGTCTCCCAAGTGCTGGGATTAAAGGCGTGCGCCGCCACCACCGCCCGGCTCAAACTGTTTCTTTTTCCCTGTCATGAAACTGACTCCAGTGTGTTTGTGTTTCTAGCTCTGAGTTTTGTTTTGCTGAGTTGGAGTTTACTAAAAAAGACATTTTTGGAGTTGGGGATGTAGCTCAGTTGGTCGAGTGCTTGTCTAAAGCTTTTTTTTTTTTTTTTTTTTTGAGACAGTGTTTCTTTGTGTACCCCTGGCTGTCCTGGAACTCACTCTGTAGACCAGGCTGGTCTCAAACTCAGAAATCTGCCTGCCTCTGCTTCCCAAGTGCTGGGATTAAAGGTGTGTGCCACCATCACCCGATGCCTAAGGTAGATTGTAAGTGTGAGGTACTAGAGAGAAAAGTAAGCCACACCCGAGAGCCTGAGTGTGGGCTTCTCAGACAAGAGCTGCCCTCTCCACTCTGCTCTCTACTGTACTGTTTTATTGTGTTCTTGGAGGCATCAGCTCACATAGCCTAGGCTAGCCCCAGATGGAACTGTTACACAGCATGAGGAGGAGCTTGAACGTCTGGTCCCCTGCTTCCACCTTCCAAGTGCAGGCGTGTACCCCGTGTCAAGTTTACGTGGTGCTGGAAATCAAATCCAGGGCTTCATGCATTCCTGGCAAAGAGTCTACCAGCTGGACTACATTCTCAGGTCCTGGCTCAGTTTGAAGGAGAGAGTGAAGTTCAGGGGAGCTTCTGCACACATGTTGCAAAATTAACATACCCCCACCCTCCAAGAACCCCCCAAAACAACCCCCACACACACAAAACTGTCTGCCAAAGGGAAGGCTGGAAACTCCTGGCTAGAGCTGCTGAGGGGAGCAGCGGATCTGGTGTCATTTGCATACTAGAATGCACACCTTTGGTGGAGATTTAAAATGCTAATGAGGCACACGAGTGATACATGAGGCTGTGTATCATGTCACCGAGCACCAGTGAGAAAGCCTGCATTATGCAAATGAGCCTGCACGCCTCGATATGCAAATGACCCCCAAAGCCCAGACTATGTGACATAAAAGCCACACACTTTATACAGCCTTGCTGTTTGAGCTTCTGTACTTTCTCTCTGCTCTGGCCTGCTTCCTGCTTCGTGGAAGTACTTCTTTCTAATAAAGAGCTTCTGCTGCTTCTGTCCACACATCTCTGTCCAAGTCCTGGTTTAATAACACAAAAACCCAGAGCACCCCCTGAGTGTCCACTGAACCCCAATGCCCATCAATATCAAGTCATCTGGGGCTATTTTATAAAGGTCCTCCATTTTGGCTGACCTGGGAGAATTCTCCGAACTATAGTATTTTGGTTTCCAGATCTAAAGCAACTTGTTTTTTGAGCTTCTTGCCTTCCCCATCTGGATTCAAAGACAGCCTGTCTGCAAGCACAGACTGTGGACTCACTTGTCACATGGTTTGGAACTTCCCCACTTCCTATGGGAAGGGACACCTGCGTTCTCCTTACAGCTCCTGCCTGTCTGTTGCATTAAGAAGTCTTACTTCAAAAGACAGTCTGCCTCAGTGGCCCCTAGAGTTTCAAATCCTGGAACCTTCAGAATGGAAGTTCAGGTTCCTCCAGATGTTGGCTCAGGATCAAGGTGTTGGATTCTTCACCCTGGCAGCCTGTCCCCAGCATGATGCTAAGAAACCAGCCTTCTACAATTAACCAGAAGCTTAAGGAATTCTTCGCTGCAGTATTCCAAAGATAACTGTCTGCCATTTATCTAGGATATCTAGAAAAGCAACAATGTACATAAGAATATGAAACTCTCAAAAGAATGATGGGGTCACTTTGTCTATGTATGTAAGGGTCATTTCTTTTCAGGGTCAATAAACTCAGAAGGTTTAGATAATGCCTCCTGTAGATCCTGAAAAGGTTGCATATATTTTTTTCTGAAAAACTGGTGCTTTATAAATGGAAGAGAATGTATTTGCCAACTGAAAATTTCATTTTCTCCAATTTCTGCTCATTCTTATTCTACCATAAATGGCTCTGTAAATAAAACATTAGTTAACAATGTACATGCTATTAAAAGGGAAAAAAGGCAAGAAACCAGGCCCTTAGCCCAGCTCAGCAGTCTGATGAAAACTAGAGACACTGGAGAAACTGAGGGTTGCCCTGCCTGGGAGCAGGGAGCTGGCAAACCAGAAGCCAATTCCAGACAGAACTGGAAACCTGCGCTGCTATTGAGAGTGTTAATGGTCATGGGGGTGTCCTAGTTTCTTGGCAGGCACAGTTAAAATTTGACATGCTGCACTTGGAACATCTGCCGTTGATTGTGTGTAGACTGTCTTTCAAGCAGTTAAAATGCTGAAGCTTGACTCCTCAGGGTGAACTTTGCAAGGTGAATGGAGGGGAAGACAGATCCCTCAGAAACCCCGGGGGCTTCAAAGCAGGGCTATGATGCTGAGTTCTCCAGAGTGTGGTCAGGGACATGCCATCATCTTGGAGAAGCTTGGGGTCCTGGCTATAGACTGATAGTGTGTGAAGTCCTTCCTGGGCTTGGATGAAGCCTCAAACCTGGATGAAGCAGCAGCCTTGTGGCTGGGACCCAGTATTGATGCTTCCTGAGTAGGGACGTTGGAAGCCAACTCAAGTCCCCTTCACAGAGGCCAGCAATGACAGGACAGGCAACCTTCTGCACAGCGTATTGGGGATGCACAGCGGTGACTGAAGAGAAAGTACTTCCCAAACTAGATGCCACCTTCTGTCAGAACAGGAGCTAGTGCCCCCCAGGAAGTGGGGGCGGGATCTGTGGGAGATCATGAGAGTCACACAGAGAGTGACTCAATCCATAGCCTATAAAACTAGTAAGACAAGTTGGGAGAGAGAGTGGACGCAGATGGCCACAAGGTTGGAGCACTCCCCTGATTGGCTGAGTCCCGTGTGATGGCTTCCCTGGTTGGGCTGAAGGGACATACGAAGGCGGTGCAGGCCACCCACCAGTTTGACCCTCAGTGTACTCGGAAATGACGAACCTCAATAAAGAATACCTCAGTCTCTACCCACTTCCGACCTGTAAAAGGCCACTGGGCAGGACAACACACTCCTCCCTCCCGGTTCAAGTTTTTTTACCCTTCTTGGGCATGAGACAATGAATCTGGAAGCCATTGGCTCAGAGTGGCTTTGGTGACCTCAGATTGTCCCATGTCCTAGGAGCTGAGAAAAGCTCTATTGCTCCAAAAACAAAAACAACAAACAACAAAAAGACCCCAAACAAACAAACAAAAAAACAAAAACAAACCCACATCCCTAGAACCAGCAAGATCAGGTTTTCTCTGCTCAGCAACAGAATGCACAAAGAGCTGGGTCACGGCAAGGGACAGAGACAGTTCCATGGATGCACTTCAACAGGTCCAGGGTCGATTAACTTTCGCTTCATTAGAAATGAAGTTTGCCTAGCTGAGGCCAAGGCCAGCACAGCTTCTGGAAGGCTGTTGAGCAGGGCTTGAGGGAGGGGGCCTTTGGAACAAAGTAGAGCCCAGAGATTAAAAAACACAAGCAGGATCTAATCTGGGTTGCTAAAGGCCTGGGCGGGATTCTGCACCTACTACGGACCCCTGGAGACCTGGCTGACGGAGTGACCGTCAGATGAGCTCTAGTCCCATTATGTGATGTGAATGATATACTCACTTCCTACCACGACAAAGTGCCAGACTATGAAAGAGGAAAGAGGTGACACAGATTCCAGGAACTCTGCCTCTCTCTGGAAGACACACATGGCCCCCTGCTTGTTACTTTACCCCCTCACTCTAAGCAAACTGAGGTGTTTGCCAGCTAATCTCTCTCTTCTCCACTCTCTGGCCATCAAGTTGGTTGTTCTGAGAAAGCTTGTCCGTGGGAACATAGACAGGTAAACGACATGTTTAAGGCCTCTCCCTCACCCTAAAGGAAGCCAGAAAATCTGTCTCCCACAGCTCCAGAATGTATGTTCCAGGCCAAGGCTGGAATTGGGAGCATAGGTAAAGGCTGGGATCTGACAACCGGTCCCCACTGGATGATGCTGGTTACCCAGGAACAGCACAGCTGCCAGTCTGCAGCCTGTGGAGAGCTGTGGTGGGGGCAAGAAAGTAAGGCTCAAGGGTGCAGTCAGCTTTGAGGTCCTTATACTTATTACCTGTGGGAGCCCACGAAGATTCCAACTCAGGGTCAGAGAGTCAGAGTTTATGCTGCTCTCCAAGGCTGCACAATAGGGTGCAATGCTTGGTTATCAGGTGTCTTAAACTTCAAGGCCTAATCACAAGATGCTTTGCCGTGGAGCCTGGTTACCAGGTGTTTTGAAGGGTCTACAGTTGTTGGTACTTTATACTTGGATCTTGAAAGGGGGAGGGAGGTCTTTTGCCTCTCCCCTTGCTACATATATGCATACATACATACATATACACACACGTATGTATGTATGTATGTATGTATGTATGTATAAAAAGCCCATTAGAAATAAACTCAAGGTGACTGGGTATTGACCCAGGGCCCTCACGAAGCTATTCTGTGTCTATGTCTTTTTCTTTCTTTCTTTTTTTAATTTTCTTTTTTTTTTTTTAAGATTTATTTATTTATTATGTATACAGTGTTCTGCCTGCATGTATCCCTTCAGGCCAGAAGAGGGCACCAAATCTATTATGGATGGTTGTGAGCCACCATGTGGTTGCTGGGAATTGAACTCAGGACCTCTGGAAGAACAGTCAGCGCTCTTAACCTCTGAGCCATCTCTCCAGCCCCTATGTCTTTTTCTTATCTATATTTCTATCTAGCATTTCCCAATTCCTCACTCCCCCCTTCAATGGACCCTTTGATTGGTCAGGGCTGATTCCCAACACTGGGTCTCCCAACAATTATCTAGTTATTATTCACAATGCAGTACAGAGAAGTCACACTTTTGCTGCTAAAAGGAAAAATCCAGAAGTAAGTTATCAGATGTCCTAGTTTTCCTTCTGCTATAGTGACCAGACCCTCTGACCCAAAGCAACTCAGGGAAGCGAAGGCTTAGGCTTAGTAATCTTATACAGCCCAGGTGCAGCTGCCTAGGGATGGTGCTGCCCAAAGTGGACTTGGCCCTCCTGCATCAATTGAAAATCAAGACAGTCCCTCAGAGACATGCATGCAGGCCAGTATGAACCAGGTAGCTTCCTGCAGATGATGTGCGCTTGTGTCAGATTGATATTTAAAGCTAACTAGGACAGTTGGGTGACAATGAGATAGGACGTTTATATTTTAGTCCCTGTTCTATTGCTGTGAAGAGACATCACAACCAAGGCAACTTTTACAAAAGAAGGGGCTGGCTTACAGCTTCAGGGCTTTAGTTCACTATCCTCATGGCAGAGAGCATGGCAAGAGACATGGTAGACATGGTGCTAGAGAAGGAGCTGAGAGCTACATCCTGATCTGCAGGCGGGGGAGGGGGGGAGGGGGGGGAGAAGAGGTGGGGGAGAGAGGAGAGAGTGAGGAGAGAGAGAGAGAGACAGAGAGAGGAGAGGGGGGAGAGTGAGGAGAGGGAGGGGGAGAGAGAGGGGGAGAGAGAGAGGGGGGAGAGAGAGAGATAGAGAGAGGAGAGGGGGGAGAGTGAGGAGAGAGAGAGAGAAAAGAGGGGGAAGAGGAAGAGAGGGAGGGGGGAGAGAGAAAGGGAGAGACAGAGAGAGAGGAGAGGGGGGGAGAGTGAGGAGAGGGGGGGAGAGAGAGGGGGAGAGAGAGAGAGATAGAGAGAGGAGACGGGGGAGAGTGAGGAGAGAGAGACAGAGAGAAAAGAGGGGGGAGAGGAAGAGAGGGAAGGGGAGAGAGAGAGAGAGAGAGAGAGAGAGAGAGAGAGAGAGAGAGAGAGAGAGAGAGAGAGAGACTGGGTCTGCTATGGGCTTTTGAAAGCTCAAAGCCCACCCCCAGTGACAAACTTCCTCCATCAAGGCCACACCTCCTCATCCTTTCATATAGTGCCATCCCGGTGACTAAGCATTCAAAAATGGGAACCTACAGGGGCCATTCTTATTCAAACCACTACAATTTCTTTTGCGACACCATCACAAGCAATCTCAGTGTTCATTCCTTTATACCACGAGACACCATGGTAAACCTACCTGCTAAATTCAAAACAAGGGCTATGGCAAAGGAAGAGCAATTGGGCCTTCTGTAGAGGTGGGGGTGTAAACATGGAAAATAGTTTGAACTTCCTCAAAATTAAACTCAGCCAAGTGTGATAATGCAGGCCCAAAATCTTAGCCCTGGGGAGATAAAGGCTGGAAAACTGAGTTCAAGGCCAACCTGGGCTGCACACTGAAACCCTTTCTCAAAATAAGAGACTAAATTACCATAAACCCACAGACTATTCTCATGTATATTCAATAGAATTGCAAGCAAAATCACATAAAACTTGAACGTGAATAGTCCCAATGTGGAAAAGCAACAAATGTCACCAACAGATGAATAGATATAGATATGTGGTACATGGAACATTACTCACATAAGAAGTACTGATACATGCCACCACATGAATGAACCTCGGACACATGCTAAGTGAAAATGGCCAGACATAAAGGAATTGTACAGTTTTCTTTATATGACATGTCCACAGTCAATCAATAAACCCACAGAGGTAGAAAATAGATTAGTAGTTGCCTGGAGCTAGGGATTGATTGCTTATTAATGGATAGACTGCTTCAGGGGGGTAAGAGTTTTCTGGGGCAAGACAATGGTGGTGGCTGTGTGACCTGATCATATTAACACTAATTCATACACTCTAAAATTACTGGGGAATTTCATGTGTGAATGGTATCTCAGTTCTCCAACCTAGCTTCTTTCAGAATTCATTTGCACTCAATTCCCCCACCCCAATTTCCTGATAGGAGTCACTCCTGTGAGGGACTTTTCATTCTCTCTGGTCACATTACCTCTTTGTAGGCGGCTTCCTACAGAGGCCAGGGTGATGGCTGCTGAATCATTTTTGTAAAGAAAAGGCAAGCTGCTTCCTCTGTAGTGTGGGCCATCTGTTGAAGAAGGGATGGACACACAGTCCTGCTTCTGTCTTGAGAGGGATTTAAACAGTCCTCTGATCTTTTAAATATTTAAAAAGGTTATTTTGAAACTGGTGTTTAAATGGAGAATGCAGGATGTAGGGAGCTACAGCCTCAAAGCTGGAACCCTCAAAACCACACAGAAGTTAATAAAGCCATCTCGCATGGTAAAGTTAAAGTGGACCCAACAATTAATTACCAGGGGATTCTCCTCCTCAGACTGGAAGCCTTTCTTACGGTGAACAATCTCCGCAGACTAACGGGAAGAGAGGCCATTTTACTTGTAGATTTTGTTTTACAGGAATGACAGTGCCTTCTGGATTTCACTGCACAAGGAATTTTTTTTCCCAGTCAGGGAATTATGTACTGTGTGTTCTGCTCTAAGAAAATGTGCCACATAAACTCAAAACAATATTACCTTAAATCATAAACATTTATGGAAACAATACAAAATTACCTGCTGAATTCTAGGTGGTACTCAAATCACAGGCACAAAACATTTTTCATTCCCTCCATAAAATTCCCACGCCTACATACACAACTGCTTCCTCTCAGGTCTGCAAGAGGGAATGAGCTGCTTCCTGGGAATGGGCCAGGGTGGACGGGGCAGGGTGCTGGATGCCTGATGGGCCAGGGTGGGTGGGCAGGATGCTGAGCACCTGAAGGGTCAAGGTGGACGGGGCAGGATGCTGAGCACCTGATGGGCCAGGGTGGGTGAGGCAGAATGCTGAGCACCTGATGGGCCAGGGTGGGTGGGGAAGGATATTCGGCACCAGGAAGCTGATGCCACAGTCAACCGGCAGGCACCCCATGCAGACCGAGCGGCTTTCTTCTCTTTCAGCCTACATTTCTGCTTGACACGGTTCATTTACAGCATTTCAGGCAAGGCACCTAAGAGCCCTCTGTGCTGTGGGCTCCCACCTTTCAGGGCTCCTCTTTGGATGGAACCCATTGGTTGTCCTGGTGCTGTTTTCTGATCCAGGTCGCATGCTCAGGGTGAAGACCGTGGAATTTCTTTTCAAGCAAAGGAAGCCTGGAGAGGGCGCCATCAATGGGCACTCCCGAGCCTGGATTACCGAGTCCTCCGCTGGGCTGCCTGGGTCCTCTCATGTGAAGGTCCTCCAGCACCTTCCCCAAGACCCTAGAGACCCCCCAGGCATAGGCCCCAGCACATTTGGACATGTCTGCGGGACACGTGGCGAACTCCTGGGTTAAGGCTCTTTACCCCTCCAGTCACACTTTCTCCCAACCCCATACACTGGCCTGGATTCCACTTCAGTGAATTAAATCCCCCACACTCCCCATCTCTGTGTGCTAGGCATCGCATGGCAGCTGGTGACACCGTGTGTATGCCAGACCTGAGCTAATCATCCTCTTCCCTTCTTCCTCCTTTCCCCCTTCCCCCTTCTCCTCCTTCCCTGCTCTACTCCTGCCCTCTCTTTGGTGGGGGTTGTTTGATTTTTTTTTTTTTAAGATTGTTTTTAATTTTTTTAGGCAATGTTTCACCAAGTTCTCTGGATAAATTCAGTCTGTGGCCCAGGCTGGTCTCAAACTTGTGATGTTCCTGCCTCAGCCTCTGAATGATGAAATTCTAGGTGAGAGCATCACTGTACCAGCTTCCTACATTCATCCCCTCCCTCCCTGCCCCCTTACCCTCTTTTCTGCGAAGCCCAGGCTGGTCTTGAACTTCTATCTATGCAGCTCTTTCTGCCTTTTTTCTCTAAAGACAGGGTCTTACTATGCAGCCCGACTGTCCTCGGACTCACTGCACATAGGCTCCTAGCAGGGTTCCCGGGTCTAGTTTCACTGGCTGGAGTGTTTGCATCGCCCGCTCTTGTTATGTCCACAGAGTAACAACATTAGAGGTCCTCACACGGAGTAACTATGGCCACGTCCCCATGCTGGACCTCCTTCTCTCCCTGGCAATCTCATGGCAGCCCCAGTGGCTGGCACTGGGCCATGTGCTGAACTTGGTTTTTCTCATTGGATCCTAAGATACTTGTAGAGATTGTCACCTCCCTCAGTGCTGTGCCCCAGTTGGGGCTCTGTGGCCCTCACAAGGCAAGGCCCATACAGGGCTAGAGCCCTGTGACAATTCTAGATGTCGGAACTTGTACCCATGTTGCTGGATTCACCTTCTCTGTATTCAGCAGCCCTTCTGCAAATGTATCCAGGCTGGTTCTGCCAGCGTCAGCCATGGCTCCTGAGCTGTAGGCATTTCCAGCCAGGTAAACTATGGGTGGGAAAGAATTCATTTGTGAACATCTAAGAAACTGGTAGGAAATTATGTTTCCAGGACTGGAACATTCGCTGAGGTTTTGATAGTTAAACATGTCCCGAGAAAAGTTGTGAATTACTCTCAACAGTTCCTTCGATACTATTGAGAAGCAGGTAAGTAATCCTAAAATACAGTGGACATTTAAATTCCAGGCCAAGACCACCAGCAGCAGGGGTTACTTGAAATGGAATCTGAGGATGAAATTTCATGGGTGAATCTTCCTTCTGGACTCTGTGTGCTCACGGCCTTCGGATTTCTTCCTTAAGGAACCAGGTTCCCACCTTGCCTTGCTCTCGCCGGTACAGTTCTGCCCCAAGCCTGTCCACACCAAGGGTTCGGTAGCTCGACCTCGCTTTTCCTCAGGCGTGTCCCACTTCACCTCTGTGTGGTTTCCCCGGCTGCATCTTTCTCACTTTGGTGGCCTACAAGACACTGGTGGGTTCTGGTGGGCACAGAAGAGCGTCGGGGCTGGGCTCCATCCAGCTGCTCACTGAGATAACGCCTAAGTTCGACTGCTCTGTAGTCCACTGTGGCTTCCGGAATCCGGCCCCACACTACGTCCCTCACCTCTCGATGCTCCAACATGCTGTGCCCATAGCTGTCTGCAGGCCGCCCTGAGCGGCCCTAAAAGCCCCCGGCCCTCTCGCTCCCCATTCAGACGGGCTCAGCAGGCTGAGGCCAGCTCCTCTGTGACTGTGGCAGAGGAACAAGGGCGAGAAAAAGGCATCACGGTCAAGTTTTTTTTTTTTTTTTTTTTTTTTTTTTTTTTGGGGGGGGGGCTTATTTTTAAAACCATACTTTATTTAAAATAGATACATGGCAATGTAGCTTACACATTAGAGTATCAACTTAGGAAAGAGGCACACTGACGGAAATACTAGAAATGCCTCCCCTGGAACAAGAGTGTGCTCAGGCCAAGGGAGAAGGCCTTCTTATGTCAATGCTTCTCAGCCTTCCTAATGCTGTGACACTTCAGTACAGTTCCTCATGGTGTGGGGACCCCAACCATAAAATGACTTTTGCTTCTACTTCATAACTATCATTTTGCTACTGTTACGAGTCATAATGTAAACATATCTGATAGGCCACCCTTGTGAAAGGGTCATTTGACCCCCCAAGGGGGTCACGACCCACAGTGGTATGTAAATGGCCTATAACAGAATTCAATGGTCGTTCTGGGTTTTTTGAGTGGAGCCACTTCCTATCTCTGGAATAGCTTTCTCCTCTTTAATAAGCTTTCTATCACTACCCGTGTGTCCTTGGTCCAGTTCTTTGGGACACAAGACTCTGGGAATCTCAGGAGCTGCTTTGTGGACTCTGATCCACATCTGGAGTGCCACCTCACTTTTCTCAGGTCTAAGAGACACTCTTCCACTTCTGGACTCCTATTCCCCTCCCCGCTTCCTCAGTGTGGTGCTATGAGGAACCTCGTGCATATTCAAGGCACACAAGCAAGGATGGTGCATGTGTGTGTCCCACGGCCAGTCCCCACTCTCCGGATGGTGCATGTGTGTGTCCCACGGTCAGTCCCCACCCTCCGGATGGTGCATGTGTGTGTCCCACGGCCAGCCTCCACCCTCCGAATGGTGCATGTGTGTGTCCCACGGCCAGTCCCCACTCTCTGGATGGTGCATGTGTGTGTCCCGTGGCCAGTCCCCACTCTCCAGATGGTGCATGTGTGTGTCCCATGGCCAGCCTCCACCCTCCGGATGGTGCATGTGTGTGTCCCGTGGCCAGTCCCCACTCTCCAGATGGTGCATGTGTGTGTCCCATGGCCAGCCTCCACCCTCTGGATGGTGCATGTGTGTGTCCCACGGCCAGCCTCCACCCTCCGGATGGTGCATGTGTGTGTCCCACGGCCAGCCTCCACCCTCCGGATGGTGCATGTGTGTGTCCCACGGCCAGTCCCCACTCTCCGGATGGTGCATGTGTGTGTCCCACGGCCAGTCCCCACTCTCCGGATGGTGCATGTGTGTGTCCCGTGGCCAGTCCCCACTCTCCGGATGGTGCATGTGTGTGTCCCACGGCCAGTCCCCACTCTCTGGATGGTGCATGTGTGTGTCCCATGGCCAGCCTCCACCCTCCGGATGGTGCATGTGTGTGTCCCATGGCCAGCCTCCACCCTCCGGATGGTGCATGTGTGTGTCCCATGGCCAGTCCCCACTCTCTGGATGGTGCATGTGTGTGTCCCACGGCCAGTCCCCACTCTCCAGATGGTGCATGTGTGTGTCCCACGGCCAGTCCCCACTCTCTGGATGGTGCATGTGTGTGTCCCATGGCCAGCCTCCACCCTCCGGATGGTGCATGTGTGTGTCCCACAGCCAGTCCCCACTCTCTCTCTACCATGCCACACTGAAGCAAACTCCAGGACTCCTTGCTTGAGGCAGAGAGAGAGGCAGAGAGTTAAATGGAAAAGATGAGGCCTCCTCCTGAAACCTTGGAGCCCACCCCCAATGACACACCTCCTCCAACAAGGCCACGCCTCCTAATTTTTCCCAAACAGTTCCACAAACTGGACCAAGTAGTCAAACATACAAGCCTATGGGGCCATTCTCTTTCAAACCATTTAATTGGGGCTGGCTTACAGTTCAGAGGTTTAGTCCGTTATCTTCATGGAGGGATGCATGGCAGCATGCAGGCAGACATGGTGCTGGAGGATCAGCAGGCAGCAGAAAGAGAAAGACACACACTGGCCCTGGCTCGAGCATCTGAAACCTCAAAGCCCAGTGACACGCCTCCTTCAATAAGGCCACGCCTCCTCATAGTCTACGAACGGGGGAGGGGGGGCATTTTCATTCAAACCATCCCATTCCCCTAACTCTTCGGGCTTCCTTACTCTTTCTCTACAGCCTTTCTCCCCAATACGTGACTGACTGTCCCCCATATGTCTGATCTCCTGTACCCTTTTTCTTTCTCTCCTCATCTTACAAATCCTATAAACTGAGGATTTATAGCTTGCCTGCCTGCATTTTTTCTTTTAAACTTTAATAAAACTGTCCCTATGTTTCTATTGGACTCTGTTCTTAAACTCTTTTACTAGTGAGACTAAGCTCCCCCAAGGGGACCCTGATTTCCCCTGCATCACTACGAAGAATCTTGCCATGTGGGAAGCCCCTTCCATGTGGGAAGCCCCTTCCACGTGAAGTCAGAGGATGGTAAATTCACCTGGCTTCCCTCGGTGAAGCTGGTGCTCAGGCTGGCTTGGGGTGGTCAGCGTTCTGGTGTGCTCCTTCCTTCCCCTGGCCTCACCTCTCTTCCCTCACCAGAGCCAGCAGGCCACATTTCTCACACCCTACTCTTTCCTCCCCACCTCAACTGCGTCACGGGGCCCCCTGCTTTTCTCCCCCTTGGATTTCAATAGCTCTCAAGTCCTACTCACCGACTAGGCATGGGGTGACTCAGGGACCAATCACTGCCTTGCTCTACAGGGCAGTGTGTAGAAGTCAGCCGTCACTTAGCCTGGCTTAGCCACTGACCGTTCCTGGACATGCCGCGGCCAGGAGAGCCAAGGAGGAGCTTTTTTCTCACTAATGTCGTGTTAGTATATGCATTACTTTCCTTCTCTACTCAAAATGCCCAAACTATTTTCAGGTAGAAAACTCTACCGGCAGTTCAATGCAAATGAGTTTATACAAGAAAATTTTATACAAGTGAAAATAGTGATGTGAAGGTAGATAAATCCAGTTTGTGTCACACAAAAGTGCTGAACTCACCAAAGGAACAAGAGCCGCTACCAGGAGAGGGCTGAGGAGCTGCCCCTTGGAAGGCTAATTTTCCTTTCTTCATGGTTTCTTTTCCAGTTTTTGAAAAAAAATGATGGAGGGACCATCATTATTTTGTCCGCAGCTGTGCTTTCAGATTATCCGCGTGTAAAGACAGTCAGAGAAGAACAAGGTGTCAGGCTCCTCTCTATGGCTCGGGCCAGGCAAACTGGGCTCATATCTGGTCCATACATATGCTTTTCACTGACTTGACATTGCTGTAGCTACTACTGCTAACTTGTGGGTGGTTCTGCCTGCCTGGATGTCAAATATCACTGTTTCAAGCATATTTGGTATGCTGTTTGGATTAAAGGTTATTGTGTTGAAAAGAAAAAGAAAAGCTGTTGTCCAAAACATGGCTCAGGAGCTGAACGTTGAAAGGCTAATTCCGCAGTCATTACCCAACAGACCTGCAGTTCACTGTCACCCTTTTCCTTACCTTTTCTTTCAGCGTCAATTCCATTTTCTTCTTGGGGAAGTGTATACCTTAGGTACCCCAGCCAGGAAGCTGGTTCTCAGGAAGCCCCAGGGCAACAGTGCAGCAATCCCTTAAAATATTACCAGCACACTTAGCTGCTTCTTTGGGTTAGGTCTGTAGGTCTTTGGGTTACAGATGTATGGCAACCATATGGATGAATCCCAACAACATGCTGAGTGAGGGAAGCCAGAATGTATTATAGAGATTCAGTTGTGTATTAAAGCTATACTTTGACTAGCCAAGGGTCTATCAAAAGGCAAGCCATTTATTATGAATATCTGGTGCTATCCAGCCTTTAATATTTCAGCTGTCTTCTGCTATGAAATTCCTGCTGAACTAAGTTACTAACTCGCCCTGCTGAGCCCCGGAGACAAGCTGCCTGGAGATGCATAACTTGCTTCTTGTGCAAATGAGGCTCAGACCATCTCCTTGCCTTCCGGCCTAGTGGCTCTCCAGAGCAACTGACTGAGAACAAAAGAGGTTTTTACATAACAAGGTGGAAGGTAGGGTGGAGCAACATTCCTGAGGAGGCAGAGAACTGTGTGGCCAGGGAGAGAAGAGACAGGCATTTATCTGGAGAGCAGACAGAACGGCATGGCGAGAGAGAAGAGAGGAAGACAGAGGTCCCATGGAGAGTAAGCAGATCTCGGGTAGAGTTTTCTGAGAGCCAGGAGTAGAGAGTAGCAGAGATGAAGAAAGAGGAAACAGAAGGCAAAGGTGAGGCTGGAAGCATGGGAGTTTAGTTGTTCGTTAGCAGGACTATGAGAGGGAACCGGATGGAACTAAAACTATGTAGACAGGATTTCAGACCAGAGAAATAAAGTAGATGGGTACAGAGCTTGGTATGTCTAGATTTATTCCTGCCTTGAATGCCTGATGGAGCTATAGCTGTATTGATAGAATTTTGTCTTAGAGGAACAAAGTTAACAGACATAAGAACATAGTGTATGTAGATTTTTTTCCCCTCAGATATCCCATACTGGATGTAGCAAAATCCCCGGACCCTGGGTATTCAATAGACCTGGAACCAACAGATGCACCCAAGGAGACAAATGTAGAATGTCCCTGGGGATGGGGTGAGACTGATAAGACGCATAAAGGAAATTCCTGGGGTGTATAAGATGCTTCACCTCTTGTTTGGGGTGCTTTCACAAGTGGGCAGAGCTATCTGAGTCATCAATCTCAACGTGTACACTATGCATCTTATCATGGTTTTAAAAGTTTTGAAAGTGAAATACATCAAGACTCTCACTGCATTTTTATTAAACGTACCTCTGAACAAGCTTTTAGGAGCGAGGGCTGCAAGACCTAGGCTTGAATTCCAGTTGCACATCTCCTAAACACAGGACCTGTACCTATTGACCAACTTTTCTTAGACTTAGTAGAAACAGTGCTTGGCACAAAAGGGGCGGGGCGTATGAGTGAGCCAATGCCCTGAAGCTCTAAGTGATGGGGGAGTGCCACCTTTTCCTCCCTGAGTTTATCCCCTGGCCATGTCCTGCAGTCACACTTTTGTTCTCACACCACAGGACTCCATCCTTCTAGACGGCACATCCACAGGCTACACACCTGAGCAGAGTGCTCTGGAACTGAGGCGGGCAGTGTTGGCACCATGGTATTTGTGTCCCCAAACCCACTTTCAGACCTGTTTGTTTACACCAGCAAAAACAGACCACGGGAGGGAGGAACGCAACCGGGACTTTTCAGCTCCATACTCCAGCAGGTCATCCTACACATTGGACAGTCTTGATCGAAACATTGTTTTAAGGTTCTTGGCTTTACTTGAACAAATCTCACGTGAATTACTTAGCTTCCAGTGGTTCTATTCTGCCCTTAGTCACTTCAAAATGGACCGTCATGATATGGGTGTTTTTATGCTTTTGGCAGTGCTGAGGCAGGGGAGTAGGAGGTGGAGAAGGACGGGAGGGAGGAGAGGAGGAGGAGGGGAGAACCTACCATGACCGTGCTGGTCTCCACTCTGTGTGCTGTTGAACCTCTCCAGGGTAGGCTGGCTGGGCCTTTATTCCGAAGCCTGGCATTTCTCCCCAAAGCACCCATTCTGACTAATGAGGGTAACTCAAGTGAATCCACAGGAAAGAAAAAGGAAAGTGATATTTTAATTTTACCCCGTTCAGAATACAACCAGACACAGGAATGAGCCTGCATTCTGACTCATGAATATATCGATGCTTTATTTTAGGGAACAGAAATGTGTTCAGTCCAAATTGGCCGTGAAGTGAATAAACATTATTTTCCCACTGAATTCAGCTCTAAAACAACGGGAAATCTTTCTATGAGAACTGGAAAGAAAAAACAAAAACAACAAAACCGCACAGCAGCGAAGAGTCCTACTGCCAGGAGAAGCCAGTCCCAGAGCTGACCACGCCGGTTACTGTGCAAAGGCCCTCCCTGCCTGCAGGCCGTCCGGGTTGCCTTCCCCAAATGCCAGGCTGGAAGGATTGCTCCAATTTCCCCCAGCTTCACTCCATTTTGATACTCGAGCGCCTCTCAACATCAGGCCCAGCATGTCTTTGGTTCCTTGGTTTGAGTTCCTAATTAAGCAATTAGTAAATTCATAATTATGGCCAAGGTTGTTTGGCATGTGAGATTCGCAGCCACTCAGAGCTCCCTTTAAGATTCAGCCCCTCAGCAGCTATTCCAAGCGGCTTCAGCCAGCTTGTCTACAGAAGGATGAGTAAGAGTACAGCTCAGGGGAGTCGAGGAAGGAGAGTGCACACACACACACACACACACATACACACACACACACATACACACACACACACACACACACACACCTTGGGTTGAATATTTATTGAGCAAATATTAAGAAGGGTTAGGGCCAAGACCACAAAGGGGAAAAAAGGGGGAGTGAGTACTCTGAGATAATGATGGTAGAGATAGCAATGCAGTAATAACAATATAAAGGAGAATTCTGTGCCAGCAGATGACCTTCTCATTCATTAATCACAAAATGAAGACAAACTGACAAAAGAGAAAAAGTCCCAAACATTGTCCTGTTTCTATTACCCAAAAACATGCGATCTTTTCAGTTGTTCTGAAGCCTGGCTCTTAAACTAGAGTGTTCCCTTTCGATTAAAAGGCCAAGCTGGTGAGATGGGCAGATGCCCACCACCAAGCCTGAAAACCTAAGTTGAGTCTGGGACTCTCATGGGTGAGGGAGAGAACCCACTGTTAAAAGCTGCCCTCTGACTGCGTAGGAGAGCTATGGCACATATGCATCCCCTTCCCACAATAAATAAATCAATAAATGTTAATTTTTCTAAAAGGAACTTTAGTTAGCATCCCCTGGAAAGCTCCTGCCTTATCCCCACATAAGAATGTACTGCCCAGGGTCCCTGGCTGCTTTGTTAATTAAAGTGTGGCAAGAACTAAGGCTGTGTAGTGTGGGTGTTTTGAATCCTTGCTCACCAGGCTGGCTTTCATAAAAGGTGGGAAGATGGGGTGTGCAAAGCCTGAGCGGGTTTAAGTCCTCAGGAAGTCATTCTTCCTAGCTGGGCCACCTCAGGTAAGTCATGGGCTTTCTGGGTTTGCCGCCTCATGATAAGTGGGAGGCAGCGCTGCTCCCCAACTTAGAGGGCTTCCCCGGGGGATCTGAGGAGAGAGATGATCCCCCGTAGCATATGGTGGCTCTGCTTGGTGTGGCTCTTAGATCTGCCTACCTGTAACCTGAACCCCCTAATCTGCAGGGCCAGCGGACAGAGACAGCAGTCCACATCTCCAAACTCGACTCACAGCTAAGCTGGCATCTCACCTGGCCAAGCTGTCAGACTAATCTCCACTCAGGGCAGCACCATTAACCTAATTAGCCAACAACTTCCTCCCCCCTTCTCTTGCCGCTGCCCTCCCCCTGCCGGGCCGGAGCTCGCTGTCCACTCCTTGAGCACATCCTTCTTCAATTCCTTGCCCTGTGGTGCAGTGCAGCCCATTTCTGGGTACCTTCCCTTCCCGCGAGGACACCCATGGATCAGGTCCCTGGGACTGCATTTCTGTCATGGTCCTGATGATATCACTGCTTTGAGTAGCCAATGGCGTTCTCGTGCCCTCCTTTCCTCAAGGTCATTTTTCTCCACATGCAGGCTCTCAGACCTTCCATTGTTTCTGTGGGCACCATGGGCCCTGGCCCCCGACTGGGAGTGGCTGCGGCCTTGCTTGCTTGACCTTGATCAGAATTCCTCCCTATTCGGATTCCCTGCCGGTATCCACCCTTCTGAATGCTTAAGGGAAGTTCCTTGTGTCCTCCCTATTCGGATTCCCTGCCGGTATCCACCCTTCTGAATGCTTGAGGGAAGTTCCTTGTTGTGTATCCTGCATTTTGGGCGTTAACTACTTAGACGCTAACATTGAGTCTGGAATGTAGACCATTGACAGCGAACTTCTGCCCTCCGGGGTTCCTCCATTTGTGCTGTAAGCCTGTACGTATTTAAGGTTTCTCCCCTCTTTCAATAAATGGCATTCGACATCCAAACGTACGAATGACTCGCTGTCTCTTGTCTCTATTTTTTAATCCGCAGCCCTTCGCTCAGACGTGGTGAACGGTTAGCGGTGACGCGGGCGTTACCGCAACAGTTTCCTCTTCTGGCAGTAATAAGGACTGAACCGAGAGCCTCCAGCATGCTAGGCAAATGCTCTTCCACTGAGCTACATCTCCAGCCCCGCTCCCTGCCTCCTCTTTTTCCTTTACTTTTTGAGACAGGTTCTTGCACAATTCTCAGCCTTCGTCGTTGGATTAGCTGGGACTTTGAGCCTATGCCACCTTCCATTCTTAAACCTCTCATTTTTATTAGTTTTTAATGACTAATTTTGCTACTTGATAACTTCATATACTTATAATATATTCCAATCTTTCTCCCTATTTTCTCCCTCTCATCCTTGCCAATTCCTTCCCAGATTCGTGAGTTTTGGTTTTGTTTGGACCCATTTAGTTTAACCAGGGTCATCTGTGTGACCACCAAACCGGAAGTGTTCACTGGAGCCTTTGGGGGTCACTCGGCACTTGATTGAAGGTTATGGTTTCCCCGCCTCCTCAATCTTATCTATCAGTAGCATTTTAGCACCAAGGGTTCCTCGGAGCTCCATCTTCATCCACGCCTGACTGCTGACAGACTGGTTCTTGTGCAGACCCCGAGCGAGTATTTGCAGCTCCTGTTTATGTTCGTGACTGTGCACAGATGTTAAGTTACAGTCCTTCTCCTGATTTTCTGGCTCTTTCCTTCTTCCCACCCCTCTCTCCTGCAGTGTCCCTGAAACTCAGAGGTGACTTGCTTACAGCTGAGCACTCAATATCTTGTGCAGCCATAATTTGTAGGGCCCTGGTCTCCTCTCATATTGAGTAAAGCCGTTGCCAGCTTGCCGACCTTGACCAGATGTTCTCCCTATGATAATTCCCTGGCGGTATCCACCCTTCTGAATGCTTAAGGGAAGTTCCTTGTTTGTGTATCCTGCATATTGGGCGTTAACAGCTTAGACGCAAGAATGTTCGTAGCGAACTTCTGCCCTCCGGGGATCCTCCATTGTGCTGTAAGCCTGCATTTAAGGTTTCCTCCCTCTTTCAATAAACAGCATTCGGCATTCAGTGGCAAATGACTCGCTGTCTTTTGTCTCTGTTTTTCAATCCACAGCCCCTCGCTCTGACATGGTGAATGGGTATCGGTAACACGGTAACACGGGCGGGCGTTACCGCAACAATAATTCATTATACTTATCACCATTCACAGCAGAGGCTTCTCTGATTAAGGGCAAGAGGAGCATTAACCCTTTCCTTGGACCAAACAGCTCTCTTGAACTAGCTGTGATAGCTAGTCTTCACAATCAGCCTGACTGGATTAAGAATCCCTGTGAGAACACACCTGGGGGTGTAATCTGTGAAGGTGTTTGCACAAGTGTCTACTCAAGGAGGGGAGGCCCACCCTAAGTGTGGGCAACATCATCCCGTGGGATAGGATCATGGGTGGAAAAGGAGAAACTGAGCTAACTGGCAGAACTCATCTCTCTCTGCTTCCTGACTGTGAGAGCCATGTGACCAGTCAACTCATGCTCTGCAACCATGCCGGCCCCACCTTGACGGACTGTATTCCTTCTTAAATTAGGCAAAATGAGGCAAAATCAACTTTCCCTTCTTTAAGTTGCTTTGTTGGCTATTTTGCCATTGCGATGAGAACAGCGATACTCTCCCATCTCTGTGTCCTGATTAAGCAATACTCAAAGACTTGTCTACCTATGCAGCCTCCACTTATCCCAAATTTCAATCTTTTTTGATCTTTATATTTTTAATTACAAAAGTAACATATATCATATATGTGTGTGACTGTACATCGTGTGTGTGTGTGTGTGTGTGTGTGTGTGTGTGTGTGTGACATAGAAACTAAAGCTTGCTCCAATATTTTTTTAATTGTGTGTTTGTGCATGATGTGGATGTGTGGGCATACATGCCATGGTGCATGTGTGGAGGTCAAAGGGCAGCTTTGTGAAGTTGGTTCTCTCCTACGTTTATGTAGGATCAAAGGTTGACAGGATGAGTCATTTTGCTGGCCTGAAGACTTTTTTGATCTGTTCTTTTCATCTAACTTTTTTAATTTGAAATAATTTACATATAGAAAAAATACAGATGGTAACACAAGAAACACCGATACACTTAACCACACGGTGTCAACACCGCATACACTGTTTCATAGCACCATAGAAACAGAAATAAAAGAAAACAGAACCATTTTCCCAGTGCCTCTGGCACTGGCGGCTCTTCAGGGCTCACTGCTATGATCCTTAGAGTATGTGCGCATCCTTCTTAGGCTCAGGTCGGCTGCAGGGGTGGAAGGAAGCAGGGACGACGCTGGAGTGTGGCTCACTCTAGTCTAGACTGTTCCTGTATGTTTAGTTTCTTTTCTGTTGTTGTGATAAAAGACCATGGCAGGAAGCAACTGTAAGAAGAAAGGGTTTGTTCGGGCATGAGGTTCCAGAGAAGAGGTTAGTGTGGCAGGTATGGTGTGCGCACGTGTGTGTGTGTGTGTGTGTGTGTGTGTGTGTGTGTGTGTGTGTGTGTGTGCAGAGGCAGGAAGAGATCACATTTCATGGGGCACTTAGGAAGCAGAGAGGCCAGGAAGTGGGGTGGTTATAAACCCTCAAAGCCTGTCCCCAGGGGTGTACTTCCTCCAGCAAGAACACCTCCTCTAGATTCCATAACCCCCTAAACAGTGCCCCCAGGAGGGGACCAAGCATCCAAACACACAAGGCCCTGGGGGACATTCCTCATTCAAATCACCACAGTCCCTTGGGCTCTTTCACCTGGTCTCAGTTCTGCTCTTTACCACCCCTCCCCCTCCCCCCAATCCAGTCCCACCTCCCCATCTCCTCAGAGCATTTCTTCTACTGGTGGCCATCTTTATTTTCTTCAGGATTAGAGAATGTCGGGGAAATAAACGTTTGGGCTGGGTGGCAGAACACCGCCTGGCATGTATTCCATCCCCAGCTCCAACCAGGAAGTGTTAAAATGTCATCTGGGCGGTTCAGGCAAGATGGGTGGTAAGCCAAGTGTTAACCTGCCAGGCTTGGCTCTGCTCGCTCCTTCTCATCCACACACTCTAACTTCTCCAAGCAGGATTCCTTTCCGGGACACATCTATCCCTTCTGACTAGATCCAGATATGAGCCTTTCTGAGGAGCGGGACATACCGAGTGGCTGCCCTTCTGCCTGGTGTGTACCCAGGCACTCTTGAGCTCAGCACACTGAGAACGGAGCAGTGTTTTTCTTGTTGCTCAGTCTCACTGCTGCCCTTGTGGCCCGGTCGCAGCTGGAACAGCCACACCTGTAATTACAGAGAATGAAAGAGGGAACGGAGGCTGAGACCTGGAGTGTGCCCTCTCCTTGATCAGAACCCTCTTCCATATGCCTTGGCTATTCCTGTGCAACCAACCCTCTCCAAATGGCTTGAAATGATACCACTTAGTGTTGCAAGCAAGTGTAAGAACCAGGACAGTTTTTCCGGTCTCGGCTGGGGTGAGGTGTGCACCTGGCATGTGGCCGATAGTGGCAGCGGCTGGTCTCTCCACACTGGCAGACTGACTGCTCTCAGTTCTTCTCCACGTGGCTTCTCATCTTCTAGTAGGCTGATCTGGGTTCACTCTCAGGGCAGGGAATGGGGGGGTGGGGGGTGGTACACAACCCTAGAAACCAGGGCTTGAGATGGGCATGTGCTAACTCTATCAATCTGCTGATCAAAGCAGCTCAGCACAGCCCGATTCCTGGGTCAGGCAGAACGTGGTCTCTTTATGGGAGCCTCTAGAAGCATGGAGGTATTGAGAACCAGGGACTGAGACCACTTCTTTTTTGTGCAGTCAACTACCAGAAAGGCACTGGGAAACAGTTTTGTCTTAGTTATGGTTTCTGTTGCTGTGCTCAAACACCATGAGTAAAGAAGCCCGAGGAGGAGAGTTTATTTCCCTTTATAGCTTGCAGTCTATCACCCAGAGAAGTTGGAGCAAGAACCTGGAAGTCAGGCAGGAACCTGGAGGCAGGACCTGAAGCAGAGACCATGGAGGAGCGGTTTACTGGCTTGTTCCCCATGGCTTACTCAGCCTGCTTCCTTATAGAACCCACGACTATCAGCCCAGGGGTGGCAGTGCCCACAGGGAGTTGGGGTCTCCCACATTAATCATTAATCATAAAAAACGCACCTTAGGCTTGTCCATAGCGTATCAGTCTGGCTTTTCTTCTTCTTCTTCAATTGAGGTTCTCTCTTCTCAAATGACTTTAGTTGGTGTCAAGTTGACATAAAACTAGCCAGCACAACATTCTAGCTCAGTCGCCCTCATGCTCAGTCACACCTATGGCTCTGTTTATAAAAGGGTGGGTAGCAGGTTCAGAACCAAGGTTATGTGTTGGCCCACCCCACATCCACCCTATCTGTGTTCTGCCGGAGTTCAGGATGGGGAGGGGGGTCAGTCCTGTGGACCCAGGGCTGCAGGAGCTCCACAACACAAGGCAGCAATGGGTGTCCAGATAGAGTCCCAATGAGGGCCCAGCATCGACGGTGTAGCAGAGAACAGGAGCCTTGAACCAGACCAACGATTCTTTCCGATGAACACCAGCATGTGAAGATGGATGGATAAAGGGGTGTACTGTGTGACTCACTGTGTCACACTGCAGCTTCCGTGATGAGATTTTCCCCTTCTTCCTCACTCCTTTTCTTCTCTTAAATTTTATTTATTTATTTATTTATTTTTTGGAGGGGGGAGATGGGTGGGATTGGGAGTCATGATGTGAAAGACATAAAGAATAAATAAAAAGGAAAGTTAAAATATAAGAGGGTGGGAGGAGGGATTATTTATAGATTTTTGTCTTAAAATTATAGTTCTCTATTCACTGTCCCTCAAATATACTCTCAAATTCTTACCACAAACAATATTACCACTCAGGGAAAAAAAAAAATCTCATTTTAAAAAAAACTTCACTTTTTTCTTAATCCTTCTTAAATAGTTCTTGGTGGTTTTCCTGCCTCTGCCACCTAGTATTTACTCTATGATCTCTCTCTCTCTTTGATTCTCTGGGCTAAGTGAATTTTAAACATTTATTTTTTGAGAATTTCATACATGAGTATTGTACTTATATTATGTCCATCCCACACTCCCTTCCTCCAATTATTTCCGTGCCATTACATCCCTCTCAACTTCAGGACCTCCTCATTACGATTATGCACACACACGCACACACACACTCACACACACACACACACACACACACACACCCTACTAAGTACATTTAGCATTGTACGGATGTGTAAGTGTCTAGGGCTAACTACTTGGCATACATGATTTATCAGGGAATGTATCCCTGAACACTGATTCTCTCAGCCGACAGTAACTGCCTGCAGCCCTTCACCTAGGGTGGGGTCTTGTGAGAGCCCTCATCCACTCTGGGTCCTCCATGATCTCTTAATCTGTAAAACAAACTAGTATAAATTATATATATATATATATTTTATATATATATATATATATATATATATATATATATATATATAAAACTCAAAAACTGGGAGGTGAATTTATCAGTTTCTTAGCCTTTTTTTGTTATTTTGTCCTATCTTACCTCCCCTCCCCCCAGCTGAGGACTGAACCCAGGGCCTTGCACTTGCTAGGCAAGCACTCTACCACTGAGCTAAATCCCCAACACTGAATTTATCAGTTTTAAGGTTATTTTTGTAGTACCCAGCAAAGTGGGATCTTTATATAATCCCACCTTTACTTCAAATTCATTTTATGTAAATGACATATTAAAAATATTTTTATTTTTTGACATATTAAAGAATAATTGCTTTTATTTTATTTTTTGATACACGGTCTTACTCTGTAGACCATGCTGGCCTCAGACACATTAATTTTGTGACTCAGAAAACTAGCGCTAGGATTTACAAGTGTGAGTCACCATGTCCAGCCAAAAATGATTTTCAAAGAAACCAATTTTCCCCCTCACATATAACTGCTGAAACACTCAAACAATAATGTACCCCAAATCCCACAATCTAAATCTGGCCTGATAAGGGTATCGTGATTCACTAAGAACACGGGAGTGGGTGCTGGGGGGCAGGCTGAGGCATAAAGTACATTTCTGTTCTTTCAGAAGACTTGAAAGGTGGTTCATAACTGCCTCTAACTCCAGCTCCAGGGGACCGACCCCCTCCACAACACACACACACGCACACGCACACGCACACGCACACGCACACGCACACACTTAAAAAAACTGCCAAGGGAATTTGGAGAGTCTGGTACGGGCACGTGCTCTGTACCTAAGGAAAAGTATAGCGTCATGCTTGGGTTTTGAATAAATTCCTGACACCTGGCTGCAGAGGATGGGGCTCTCAGGAGCGCAGACCAGCATCTGGGAATTCTCATGGGAAGTCTTGTCACCATCTTGGCTGCTCGGAGCTTATGAATCACAGGGCTGGGGGCTGTTTGGTGGCCTGCAGCAGGAGGTCAGAGCTGTCACAGTTCATGGTGGCATTTATTAGTTTGTCGTTCTGAGCGGCCAAGAACAGACTCATCTTACTTGTAGGCAGTTTCAGCACCGAGGCTGGCAGCTGTCCCAGAAGACCATGACCTCTCCCTGGCCTTGCACTGGGGATCAAGGAGACTCCTGTTGCTTTTCTGTGCTCTGAGGCAGCCTGTGGAGGGCATCAGCCACTCTGTCGGTAGAGCTCGGCGGACTATTTTAGGAGGATCCAGGGTGTGATAGTTGCTGCTAATCCTGACCTCCCACCTAATTTTTAAAGGTAGACGGGATGATATTGCTGAGCAGGATTAGAGGTTGTTACACAGTAAAAAGCTGTCCAGGTTGTTGGGTGAGGTCCCCCCAATCCTGCTGCATAATCAGGAGTGAAAATCCAGAGACAGGGCTAGATTAGTCAGGGGTCTCCAGAATAACGGAATTTATAGAATGAATCCCTTTATTCATAGAAAGGGGGTTTATTAGAGTGAGTTACGGGCTGCAGTCCAGCTAATCCAGCAACGGCTGCCCCGGAGTGGAAGGTCCAGGAATTCAGTCCATGAGCTGGATGTCTCAGCCAGTCAGTAAACGCTGGATCCTGAAGAAGCAGACTCTAATGCCAGTCAAGGGATGGACTTCCTAGCAGGGTGAGAACAAGCAGGCAAAGAGCAAAACCTTCTTTCTTCCGTGTCCTTAGAGGCTTCCAGAAGAAGGTGTGGCCCAGATTAAAGGTGAATCTTTCCGCTTTAAAAATTCTGGATTAAAGATGTGTCTCTTCCCATTTCCAATTAAGCCAAAACCTCTCACAGGTGTGCACCTCCATTTTGAAGTTTTAGTTAATTCCAGATGTAGCCAAGTTTGCAACCAAGAATAGCCATCACAAGAGCATTCTAAAATGGTCTGGATTGGTTACTTTCACCATGTGGATTTATTTATAAACAGGTGAGAGAATGCCTTTTTTTTTTTTTTCTTTAATAAGCCCTCAAAAAGGCAATTACTCATTCACGGGAAAGCAGACACAGCTTCGGTCATGTTTGCAATAAGACATTGCAGTTGGTTTAATCCCTCACCTGACTTTAGGACTAAGGAAAGAGCCATGGCCAGGTGGCATGTGCTTAGAATCAGAATGTGAGGGGAGCCTGGCAACTCAGTAAGTCCCTGTCTTAAACAGAAAATAGAAAAGGGGTGGGGATTGTCCTGGCTGCCTTTGTTGCAGCCAACTTAATATTAGCTAGGGTCATCTGAGAAGAGGGGACCTCAACTGAGAAAATACCCCCATAAGGTTGGCCTGCAATCTTATTTTAATTGAAAATACATTTCTTCATACAATATACTCTAATCATGGTCTCCTCTCCCCCATCTCCTCCTAGATCTTCCCCACCTGCCCAACTCCATGCCTTCTCTTTCTTTAGAAATCAAACAGCAAATAAAACCAACCAACCAACCAGAATTAAACAAGAACAAAAACAAAGAAAAAGTAACACACACACACACACACACACACACACAATTGGAAAACAATATGCAAGCAAAATAGTAGTTAAGATTTTAAAGAAGGCCTAAGGCAAGCAGTATGAGACAGAAAACCTACAAACTACCATTGAGTTTGTTTTTGTGTTGGCCATCTACTGCTGGGTGTATGGTTAATATACTTGGTGAGACTCCTTTGGAGAACACTGATTTCCTTTTCAAGCATTTGACACTTGGAGGTAGCTTTTTTGGTTAGGTATAGGGCTCATGTCCACTTCTCCCTCTCAGTTCTGGGACCCCATCTGGCTTGAACCTGTTCAGGTTCTCGCATGCTGCCACAGTCTCTGCAAGGTCATCTGTCAGTCCTGTGGTGTCTGGAAGATAGGGTTTCCTTGGTGTCATCAATGCCCTCTGGCTCTTATGTTTCCTCATCTGCAGAGTCCCTGAGCCCTGAGGGGAGGGTTTAAGGGAGATTCATTTTCCTGATTGATGACTGATGTGGATGCCCTGCTCACTGTGGGCAGTGCTAGCCCTGGGAGAGTGGTGCTGGGATGTGGAAGAAGGCAAGCGGATCGAGCCACGGGAGAAAGGCAGTAGGCAGTGTTCCTCCATGGCCTGTGCATCAGTTCCGGCCTCCAGTTCCTGCTCTGACTTCTCTTCATGATGCACTGTAAGCTGTCTGATGAAATGAATTCTTTCCTCTCCAAGTTGCTTTTGTGTGTTTTATCACAGCAACAGAAACCTGAGACAAGGATGTCGCACAGTGGGAGGGTGCTTGCCTGGCATGCGTGAGTGTTCGGGTCTAATCCATGATTTCAATATGTACTATTTCTGCAATTGTACCCTCAGTGGACTCCCGTAGAACAGATGAAGAATAATTTGCAGTTTGTCCACACATTAAGGCCACAATCTTCTGAATGATTTAAGATCAATAAATACCTCAAACTACTTTGTCAATGACTGATGGCCTTGTCTCACTGAAGATCTGCCAACATTTTAATTTAACAAATCTACAAAACAACAACTGGTAGTTTGTCTGGGAAATTTAGCAGATTTAGGATACAAAACCACCCTTACGTTTTTGAGAAACAATGCCCATATTTTTCAGCAAGACTGATTAGTACTTTGGATGCCAAACTCCTTCCAAATTTCATTTTTAAAGCAGTTCTCAAAGCTTACTGAGATTGCATTACCTATTGTGAATAGATTACCCTGTTATCTGGAGTTTGGACCCAATGGGATCTACTAAGAGTCTGCGAGTATCTCTGGAGACCCCTAGCTTTTACATGTTGAGAGCAAAGCAGATGTGTTTGACATGAAGTATTCAGAGCTCACAAAGACGAGGGAAGTTTTATAGTCTTGTCATATCTGATGGGCATAAACCTAAAAATGGTTTCTAGACAAGCAAACACACTTGGGACAGGATTTCCTATGATAACTGTCTCAATTTGCCTCTGAAATAACATTCTTTTCCTTAAATTTTTTTTTATTTGTTTGTGTGTGTGGCAAGTGCTGGGTCTCCACAGAGGTCGGACGAGAGGGAGTTGAGCCCTGTGCCGTTGGAGTTATAGTTAGCTGTGCACTGCATGAAGGTTCTAGGAGCAGACCCAGGTCCGGCGTGGTACTACCTCTCAAGCTCTGAGGCGTCTCTGCAGCTTCCACACACATTGCCAAGTAACTTGAGGCAGAGCAGAGAGGAAACCTGAAGTGTTGGGTGATGAATTATGTAAAATCTGTGCCAAATGGATCTGACATTTTCAGACAGGCAAGTGGTGCAAACACTGTCTGTGCAAACCACAGCAGCCAAGGTCTGCTGTGATCAGTCCCAAGAGTCAATAAGACCAATTTTACACAAGTTCTATGTTTCCATGCCTGAATTTCTAAATCTAATGTAAAAATAAACATGCATGGAGAGTTTGTAGAGCAATAAATCTTTTTTTGGCAAACAACAAAAAAATTCTTGTAGTGTGCTAATTATAAGTGCTTTTTAGTAAAGAAAGAGCTGACAGTCACTTGGCCAGTCCTGTGACCTGGTCTGTACTACTGCTGCTGGGCAAAGGTGTGTTGGAGCTGGTGAGCTCTCGGTGGCCCCTTTTGCTAGTTACAGAAGTGAGAAAGTTCAGTACAGATCATAGAGCTCTGGGATTCCGGGACAGGCTTTTAGATAAGGCACACTCAAATCATTATGAAAAAGAGAAAAACAGGGATTGGAGATGTAGTCCAGCAGTTAAGATTGCTTGCTGCTGTTCCCAGCAGGATACTGGGCAGCTCACAAGTGTGTATCTCCAGGGAATCCCACACCTTCTTCCGGCCTTGGTAGGCATGCACACGCATGTGATATATACACACACAGACAACACACATACATATAAATAGAAATAAATCTTAAAAAATACCCACAGGCACTTTGATTTAAAAGTATCATTTCAAGGGGCTGGAGAGAGATCTCAGTGGCTAAGAGTACTGGCTGCTTTTCTAGAAGATCCAGGTCCAATTCCCAGCAACCACCTGGCAGCTCACAATCAGTTCCAGGGGACCCGACTCCCCTGGCCTCCATGGGTGCTGCACATGCTTGGTGCACAGACACACATGCAGGTGAAACACCCATACATATAAAATAAAATTTAAAATTATCATTCCAAATATTGAAAGTTACTTAAGAAATCATAACCACTTAGAACTAGCAAAATCAGCATCTTTTTAGACAGCTATTCAAATGTTGAAGTATTCAGAGGTATATGGCTTCATTAAGTTATACCACTTAGCAGTACAGATGTTAGTTAAGGGGGTGTACTGAGCAGTAGGAGTTCCGGTGGAAGAGTCTGAAAATCACTTGCAAAACAGTGTTAAACCAGCCTGGGTCACTGCCCCCTTTGTCTCTGGCAGCCTACTGATGCCACCAGAAGGTTGAGCCCCTGTGCATACCACTGACTGTGTGACCATGACACACACAGAGGGGTCTGCTGCCACCAAAACTATGGAGGAAAAGGCAGAACAAAAGAAGGCCACACAGCGAGCACGAACTGTGCTAGGAAAAAGACAACGATGAACTCGAAAGTTACTGGGCCCAGCCATCAGCTTCGACTGCTCGTTCACAAGCAGGCTATTATTAGAGTCATATTGTCACTGCTGAATGAAGATGGTTGTGACAGAAAGGATGGAGGGGGCCAATGTGTAAAACGACCATGAAATCACCAGGCAGCTGGAGAGATCCCACATGCTAATAAGGAGCTCCACTACAAAGAACCTTAGCGGTCTGAGGTAAAGAAGTGGACAGAAAACTAATGGGTTGAGAAGAGGCAGGCCTCAGTGCGTGTGCGGCTGCATAGGTCCCTAGCACACAAAGAGAGGCCGGTGCAGAAGGGCACTGATCCGCCGCCACAGTGATTTATTGAGGCATTAATAATACAAGTGTACATCAACTGATCCACAGTCAAAAGTGGCAGGTCCCTAAGAAATTTACAAGCACTTAAGTAAATCAAAATACATATTATTTTGTTCAGTTTAACAGTCTTCTGCGTGGGGGACAGAAGGCTTGTGATAAACAGGGTCTCAGTAATGCACAGTGATTCTGATTGGACCTTTTGTACAAAACCTTGTTCCCAGTAGCATGCACCCACCAATAAAGACTTCAGTACAAAAAATTAACCCTAAGCACTACATTTAAGTAGAAACGAGATATAATTCTGAATGTGTGTTTTTCTGAAGAGCACATAAAAGAAAAAAAAAGATAAAACAAAACAACAACAACAAAAAACCCCAAAACCACACAGTAATACAAAGCTTTGTATGAAAGCTCTTACTAGCACAGATCCGACATGGTTCGCACTTAAAACAGAAGCTCCCATCCACACTGCAGTGCGGGGAATCCCAAATCTTTCAAGTTAACAGAAATCGAAAAGGGCATGAAAGGGAGAAGAGAGGGCCAGAGGGAGGAGGAGGGCTAGGGCAGGAAGGAGGAGGGGCTAATGACATACCAGCACAAAACGGTTCAAACTTTAATAAAAACAGGAAACAGAACGGAGGTCTGGAGGGCAGGTGGGCTAGTGATGCACTTGGTGAATGTGCTTGCACACAGCTGGCACACGTAGGCCCTAGGTGGCGTACCGCTTGGTCCACTGTCTGGCCATCCGGTCGTGCTCTGCTCTGTTGGTCATGTACTGTGTGGCAATACTGCCCACCAGAGGGTCGGCTGTAAGAGAAGCAGAGTCGGGAGTCAGTAAACAGCAGCGTGTCTTGCTAGGTGACATCAGGGGGGAGTGTCCTGAATGGTGGCCCAAGTCTAGGGTGCAGAAGTGACTTTAACACTCACACTGGGGCTTCTTCACAGGGCAGACGAGTCACACACCAGCCCATCATTTCCTGCCCTAGTTCTGGACAAGTTTCATTTTCTCTCCCTGTCCTCACCACACACTTCCCAGGCTGCTCCCCTGGCTTTGTGCCCTGGGAAAGCACAGGTGGGCTGTGGGAGGGGGCTGCAGAGTCCCGGGGAGATTTACTGGGAGGAGGCTCGGACAGCTTGGTCGCCTTGATGTGGGCTTAACCACCACAGTGGTGGCTCTCAGACCCTGCCTTACCTGTTCTTCCAAAGCATGGCCACAGCTAAGTGGAATATGTGCTTGCCTCAGACAGAAGAATACCTCCTTCCTCCTCCAATCCAAGTCCACACACTCATTATTATAGAAATACTGGTAGCTGCTCAACAAACTCTCTGCAGAGATCTGACAGGGGCTGACAGGAGGAAGGAAGGAGAAAGGAGGGCCTGGAGCCAACGGCCACCTTTGGTCACAGGGCCCAGGGGCAGGAGCCTCAGTGTTTATTGGGAAAAAAAGGTCAAAGGAATTGAAAAGCATCAGTAGCTTTCTGGAGAGCCTGTCTTCCATCCAGTTCATTCTATTTCTCTCATTTCCTCCTTCCCTTGAATTTTATTTCCCTTATATTTGGTGTTGAAAACGTGGGTTTATCCTAGCAATGAATCGAAAAGGCACTAAAAGGGGTGGCGGCAAGAGCTATTGTTAAATATAAACCCCAAGGAGAGAGTGTGGAAGACATGGGCGGTCACCACTATGTGTGAGCTAGCAAGGCAGACGCGGCAGGAGCATCAGGTCTCACCCTAAGCTCAGGGGCCCCACCCCCAAGACCCGCCTGAGTGAACCTTGCTCTAATTACCCTAGGAAGGGGCTGGTCTGGATAGTCACTGGACACTGAGGTCTCGGGGTTTGCTCTGCTCTCTGTGACCCTCTTTCTTGTTCTCACCACTGAAACTACCTCTTCAACGCAGCCCAGCCAGGAGTCACAATCCAGAGCAGCCGAGAAGCACAGATACCACCTGGTGCAGACTGGCCACATTACTTCTTAAAAATGTGGTCTCTAAGCTTGGACCAGATACCAAGGCTGGGGGCCAAAGCGCAGCCAGGGCCACATTTCTCTGCCTTGGATTGAATGACTCTTTCCAGGATTTGACAGTTTAGAGTGTAAAGCTGAGGGTCCCGGGACGCAGGACCTGTATTAGTGATATACTTGGTCCATTTCACAAATGTTCCAGCTGAGTGAGTTACAGACAGCTGTGAGCCACTATGAGAGTACTAGACACTGAACTCAGTTCCTCTGGAGGAGCAGCCAGTGTTCTTAACCACTGAGCCATCTCTTCAGCCCCAACAAAGTAGCTCTTGATGTTAAAAGGGTTGACTAGCGAAAGGACCTAGGATAACCGAGTCAAAGGTCTGGCCGTGTCAAAACGGCTGGAGAGGAGCCAGGTTGTTGTTTTTCCTGGTCTTTAGCTATGAACATTCTCACAGGTCTTCTCACACTAGAGCCAAAATGAGTATTCAAATGTAATGCATCTTACTCTATTTCTGAAAAAGGAATTATTTCACATTACTGTACTTTTAAAGATAGTTACAATTTTCCCAAACCATTATTAATCTCTTGGTTTTTTAATCTATCCGTTTTCTTTCTCTATATAAAACATCAGTGGATTAACTAAAATCTAGCTACTACTATTTTTTGTTTGCCTTAGAAAATGAATTTTTTGTTTTTAAGGAGCATGTTCATATTAATACAAAGAGTTCAATAGATGTTTAGGGTTGTTTTTTGGTGCTGGGATGGAACTCATTCAAGGCCATTGCTGCCACAGAGCCACAGCCTGAGCCTGAGGGACCAGTGCAGAGGCCCAGGACCCAGAGCAGAGTCACTGGACACACACTGGGTAGGAATGCCTTCACGTCACCGTCACCTGCCGTTAACTGGAGCAGAAGCACTCAATATTGCCTCCTCCCCCAGGGTTTTGAGATGTGTGCCATACATACCCTTGATTCTACTGGAGGAAAGCTTGGAGCATTCCTACAGCTCACCTCAGGGCCTACCCTCTCTCCTGAGGCCCACAGGGTTGGTGGTGCCACCCGAAAGGACGGACGGAGAGGACGGGAGCAGCAACTGAGCACAAAGAAGGGAGTGGACAAGGCGGGGTAGGAAACAGGCGCAGGGGTGACCACTGCTCTAGTCCTCTGCAGGGCGGAGAGCGCCCCTCCGGGCTGGCCCATGCAAGGAGAAGCTGACAGGAAGCAATTCCTTTCTCAGAGGCCCACAGGGGCCGGGGTGGGGGAGTGGGGGGAGGGAGATACAGAATCTGGATCCTGACTGCTGGAGACCACATGGCCATGGGCGATCATTCAGTGTCTCTGTACCTACGTGTCCTCGACTGTGAGGTGGTGACAGCAGAACCCACCCCACATGCAGCAGAAAACAAGGGAGCCCTCAGAGAGCAACTAAAGCTGCCGGAATCTGGTGAAGAAGACAGGCAGACCGCACTTGTTGGATCCCAGGATCCACACGGCGACAGGATTCCACCAAGGTGTCCTCTGACCTCTACAGAACACCCCCCACTCCGTGAAATAAATACAATGTAATAAAAATATGAGTTTTCCCAGATATAACCCAAAGTTGGCACAGCTTCCAAGATCTACTGTGATGCAGACTGCCTTCCTTCCTTCCTTCCTTCCTTCCTTCCTTCCTTCCTTCCTTCCTTCCTTCCTTCCTTCCTTCCTTCCTTCCTTCCTTCCTTCCCTTCCTTTCCTTCCTTCCTTCCTTCCTTCCTTCCTGTCTTCCACGCATGCTTTCCTGTCACTCCAGTGTAAGGACCCCCCACTCTGCCACAGCCTGCGACCTCTACTGAGGTTGGCCCTCACTGTGTCTGCCCTGAAGCACCTTCTGACATTTAGTTAAAGCACAGCCTCCTTGGGGGCGTCTTCAAGGGCTTTCTATACGTCTTATGTGCCCACCCCTGACTTGGCTACCCATGGCTGTCATACTGAACAGTGAACAGTGTCTTTCGGTAGCCTGTCACTTACCTATAGTCCCACGCCCAGACAGCACACATGCATCCAGCTGCTATTTCCCACACCACTCGTGTGTACTGAGCACTGGAGTGGGTAGATCACTGCCACACAAGCATGAGTCTGGGTAGTAAAACTCACACCAAAGCTGGACATAGTGTCTGGTGTGTCTAAAATGCCAGAAGTCTAACGACAAGATTCAAGGAGGAGACAGAAGAATCATCAGAGGCTTACAGCTAGCCTGGCATGCACAGTGGAGAGCTAGCCTGGCATGCACAATGGAGAGCTAGCCTGGCGTGCACAGTGGAGAGCTAGCCTGGCATGCACAGTGGAGAGCTAGCCTGGCATACACAGTGGAGAGCTAGCCTGGCATACAGAGTGGAGAGCTAGCCTGGCATACAGAGTGGAGAGCTAGCCTGGCATGCACAGTGGAGAGCTAGCCTGGCATACACAGTGAAGAGCTAGCCTGGCATGTACAGTGGAGAGCTAGCCTGGCATGTACAGTGGAGAGCTAGCCTGGCATACAGAGTGGAGAGCTAGCCTGGCATGCACAGTGGAGAGCTAGCCTGGCATGCACAGTGAAGAGCTAGCCTGGCATGTACAGTGGAGAGCTAGCCTGGCATGTACAGTGGAGAGCTAGCCTGGCATGCATAGTGGAGAGCTAGCCTGGCATACAGAGTGGAGAGCTAGCCTGGCATGCACAGTGGAGAGCTAGCCTGGCATGTACAGTGGAGAGCTAGCCTGGCATACACAGGGCAAACAGTGAGAGACCTTGTCTCAAACAAGGTGGAAAGTGAGGAACACATTTAAGACCTCCGCAGAAAAGGAAGTCTGTCCTCTTTGCAGTGAGGTGGCCGTTCTTAAGCGGTTCTTTTATTGTTTCTTCACCGTGGCTTCCATGTGGCCACCAGACTGCTATGCCTGTTGCTTCTCCAGCTGTCCTCACCCATGCAGTCAACAGTTTGCTTACTTTTTGTTCCCACTGAGTCTCTGGAGGATTTGTGGGATGGACCGACAAAAAAGAGTTCACTTTTGTTTCTTACACAGAACTTCCCTTCCCATGGTTCAGTCTAGCCTGGTTCTAGTTTGCTTAAAGCTTTTTAAAACTACCTAGTAATAGATGTGCACCCTAATAATTTAAACATGAAGAAATATGAAGTAAAAAGTGTCACACCCCTCCTGTCTCAGTGGACTGACGCTTAGTCTCGTGCTATGGGGATCCATGACAGATACGTGGCAGCTCCTCTTTTCCTCTGGAGTGCTGTGCTGGAGCTGGGTTCTCAGATGGGACCTGCAGGTCAAGTTCATCACACCCCTCCTCCCCATTGTTCACATTTGCTTCTCCGTTCTCCAGCGATCACATTCGATTCTCTTTGCCATGAGAACTAATACTACAAACCAGGCATGGTGGCACACATCCGTGATCCCAGAACAGGTGGCTGAGGCAGGAGGAGCATGAATTCAAGGCCACCCTGGGTTACAGAGCAAGACTGTCTCAAAAACCAAAACTCCAAACTGAACCAAACCAAACAGACAAACAAATACAAAAGAGCCGCTATCCCAGTCTGGGGTGGATATGAGGATCCCTGGAGGGAAGACATGTCCAAAGCACACTGTGGGACCAGAGGGCAAACATTTTAAGCTTTGGGCAAATGCTGTCCAACTGCCTTTCAACGAGAGGAAGAAAAGGTACTCTTCCTGAACATGCTCACCAATTATTACTTTACTAATTTTTTCCCATTCTAACAGAAAAAAAGTGCCCGTCCTTGATGCCTTTGTGATTGACTTGATGCTGACCAAGATCTAACTCTTTGGCAGCTGCTCAGCACCTGCATTCTGCATTTCGCCTTCGATAAGCCGTGTGCTGTGTCCTCTGTCCCTTTATGAAGTTGCACACTATATTCAAAAAAGACCAAAGTTCAGCTTTGCTCAACCAGTGTCTGCTTCAGCTTTTGGAAGACCCGAAAGCCAAATATCTTCTTCAGTTTTGACTTTCCTGAGTGGGTGGAGGGCCAGGATCACACTGGTCACTGTCACCTCTAATAAACGCACAGCACTTTCTAAGTGTGGTAAAGTCCTAAGTGGGACATGAGGCTGAAGACTGTCCCTTAGGCAGAGATAAGACACACACACACAGGGAGGCTTACAGCCCTCTTCTTTTGCTCTTGTCATACTTGGTGGCTCCAGAGAGCCGAGCCAAGGCCCCGTGCATGCCTGGTGAGCAGTCTATCACTGCCCTACACCCCTAGCTGGGAACTGCCTCCACTCATATTTACACACGTGCTCGTGTGAGCAGGAAGAGTAGCTGCCCTGTGTTCAGAAAGACTTGTGAACAAAACAGGTCTTGCTAGTATCTGCTGTAGCTTCTAACAATCACACAGCGGCACTGGCTGGAAGTCACACGTCCAGTGACTGAGACGCAGGAAAAGGATGCAGAAACATCAGGGCAAAGGCTGGAGTTTCAGCGTGCGAACAGCTTCACTGACACATCACCAACAGCCACCTCTGAGAGCAGAGAGGCCCTCACCTTCTGTCACACTGGAACAGAAGTAAAGCTTGTTGACTGGACAGCATCGTCCCCACCCACAGTAACCTGTACTGGCACACATGGACAACATCTGTACTTCCCACTGGCTGGAAACTAGTTTCTAGTTAAGTATGCAGAGGGGCACAGCAGCTGGCAGTGCTAAGAAATTATACTACTACATTGTAAACACACACACACTCACACACTTCCATTAATAAAATTGCAGTGTTTGCTAACGTCTTAGCCCCCCCCCCCCCCAAGTTTCCTACTTTTTTTTGGATCACAGAAGTTCATATTATGATGGGAACATTTAACTTTGCCTTAGGCTGGTCATTGATTCTTGCTGCAGACTGCTCAGTGTTCAATCACAGTAAACCCTGATGCATGACAAAGGAGAACACTGCTGGCTGTCACGTGGGAGAAGGAGAAGTTCCTGGGGCAGCTCGTCCTTTAACCCGGTTCTGAGGTCTCTGTCCATGTGGAGGTTCAAGTTTGTAGGCAGTGAAAGCAGTAAATCATTCTTTAATATTTTCTAGTTTGACGCATTCTTACAAGGGCCATCTCCACTCAGACACGCGTGCGTGCGTGCGTGCGTGCGTGCGTGCGTGCGTGTGTGTGTGTGTGTGTGTGTGTGTGCACGTGTGTGCAAATGCACTTGGAGGTCAGAGGACACTTGCAGGGGTTGGCTCTTTCATCATGTGGAGACTGAACTCGGGTCATTAGGCTTGGCAGCACCAGCCTTTACCTGCTGAGCCACCTCGCCAGCCCTTTTCCTAAGCAATCTCTCTTCCAGTCCTACCCAGGCCTTGCACACTCTAGACAAGCACTTTGCATCACTGCGATCCACCTCAACCCTCGATTATCACTTCCTGGCTTCTGTTAGCTACTCACCTCTCTAGGTTTTGTACCGGTTGGGCGAGTCTGACCCCCACTGCCTTTCCTTCTCTGAACTTTCAGAACCTTGATAAGGTCAGATTTGGAGCAATTCAAGTTCTTTCACCTCAGGGTCGCAAGACTCCTGTCTATCTGCAGAATGCTGCAAGGCTCTGGAATACCGGACTTTCTCTATTCTGTTAACTAGTTAAGGGTCAGGGATCAGGTTGTTATCAGACAAAGCAGGGATCTGTATGTTGGGGGGATCTACACTATTAATTATGGGTCTAACTGAAGGCAGAAAGACTGTCTTGAAAGATGTGTTTTATGTATGCCTGTGTGCAACTTACAGAGTGGTTTAAGGAGTTTGTTAGCATTCACTTGCTCTAACAAAACACCCGAGGTAAACGAGTTATAAGGAGGAGATTGTTTCTGGTTTCGGAGGCTTCAATTCAGCGGTGTGGCTTTGGGCCTGTGTTGGCTCAGTTTACCATGGCAGAAGAGAGAGGGAGAGGCTGGAGGGACTGCTCAAGGCGTTCACAGCTTCTGGTGAGGGCGGGAAGAGGAAGGGGCCAGTACCGTGTCCCCTTCAAGGCGTGTTCCAGTGACCTAATTCTCCCAAGTCCCACTGTTCACCACCTCCCAGTAGGTCCTCAGGCCAGGGACCAAGCCTTTACCACAGAGCTCTAGTGTGTATCTGAAATCCAGGACACATCAGGGAGAAAGAGATTTTAATTAAATGGAAGATATGTTCAAACTAAATTTAAAGTTGAGAAGATGAAATAAAACTGCACACACCTGGCAAAATGTGCTGTTATTAGTTAAGGGTTAAGGATGCTAAAAGAGGCATCGAGTACCCCATGTTCTACAGACAGTAATGTTTCCACTTGGGACTAATTAGGAAGAAGATGGCCTCCCTGTCCCAGCTGACTCTAGAAGTCCTTTTATACCAGGCAAGGAGCTTGGGGGAGCAGGGAGCTCCATCTCTGGGAGTGAGGTGATTGCTGCTTTGGGGATGCTCTATTTTCTTGCTTCTATAAAGTGTGAGAAGATGACTTTCCATGGGGGGCGGGCAGCACCTGTGGCATGCTGGGAGAGGGTGTTGTCAGGAAGGCAACTGTTGAAGGTGGTCCCTGGCTGAGGTTGAGTCAGGTGAGCCACACAGGCAGCTGATCCGCTCCTGGATGCAGCCTGCATGGTCACTGCAGGGGTCAAGAGACTCCTGGTGGGAGACGGTGGTGAGCTCTTAAGCCTATGTGCCTGGCAATGCAAACTTCGTAGGTATTTAAATACAGCCACTACTGAAAGTCCAATCATAAACTTACGATATTAAAGGCGAAGGTAATAGGAACGCACATCTCCCCACTTCTTTGTCCCCCCCCCCTTGTTACTGTCAATGTCTGTGCTCATCTTCTGTGTTTACCAGAGAGGGGGGAGATCCAGCATGCCTCTGGACAGCTAGTTTGAGCTGTGTATTCAATAAGGGTCGTGTTGGTAGCTTGAAATTGGCATATGCTACCCACTGGACCTGGCTCATTATTTTACTGGCTGCCCATCCTAGACTAATAAAGTGATGAGTTACAGGCTGGCAATGCAGCAGATTCCAATGCACGGTGTGTTATGTGCCTAGAGGCCTTACATTTTAATTGCACAAAACTTGACCATCACTGCAGGCAGGAGTCTCTCCTCACCTCAGACACTCCTGTTTCTGTTATGCTGACAAGGTGGCCAACGGTACCAGTCAGTGTTCATGTCGCCTTCCCTGACGTCACCATTCTCATGCGTCAGCACTGTTGCTAAGTAGAACAGGGACTACCTGAAAATGAGCCCTGCAACATGGCAGCCGCCCTGACAATGAGAATGGCCACCTGCTGCTAAGGGCCTGGGAGGTTTCATCTACTACTAAGAACAGCACGGGATTTAGAATGTGCGAACTGCTTATTTCTGGAGTTGTAATAGTTTCAGAATGCAGTCTACTGCAGTAACTGCAAGAGCAGAGAACAGCATCATGGATAAGAAGCCTGTGTCTGCACAAGGAAGGTGCTGGCACTAACAGGCCAGGCTCCCATGTCATCCTGTGGTTAACTTTGTCTCATTTCTTAAATGAAAATGTCACCTAGCATTCCCATGGAACCCATTTTCTTCTTTTTTTGGTTTTTCAAGACAGGGTTTCTCTGTTGCTTTGTGCCTTTTCTTGGAACTCACTTGGTAGCCCAGGCTGGCCTTGGACTCACAGAGATCCGCCTGGTTCTGCCTCCCGAGTGCTGGGATTAAAGGCATGTGCCACCACCACTGCCCGGCTGGGAAACCATTTTCATTTGCCAGCTATAACCATTGGATGAAAGCAGACAAACGGTGAAGGAAAAACCAGCCCAAGCTTTCCGGAAGAATTGTTCAGCCACACGGGACCTGATGAAGAGCACTGCACAGTGTGTTCTTGTTTTGGGATTATGGACTCACTTCATAGCAGAGCATGGAATAGATTTACATACACACAGGTGTTGTGGACTATCAGTCAGAGATGTGTTATTACATCTGTTTATTCTGTGGAACATCTGTTTAATGATGCACAGATGTGCTGCTTTCTTTCCTTTTGCATTTGTTTAACTCTGTGAAGCTGTGTTGCGTTGGCTGCCTAAAACACCTGATTGATTTAATAAGGAGCTGAACAAACAATAGCAAGACAGAGGAAAGGCTGGTTGGGGCTGGCAGGCAGAGAGAATACACAGGAGGAGAAATCTGGGAGCAGAAGATCTAGGAGTGAGAGAAGGAGGAGGACTCCAGGGGGCCAGGCACTCAGCTACACAGCAGGCTACAGAGTAAGAAGTAAAGAAAGGTATACAGAAATAGAGAAAGGTAAAAGCCCAGAGGCAAAAGATAGACAGGATAATTTAAGTTAAGAAAAGCTGGCTAGAAATAAGTCAAGGCCAGGCATTCATTAGTAATAATAAGACTCTGTGTGAATTATTTGGGAGCTGTGTGGCCGGCCCTCCAAAAAGGTAAAGAGTAAAAACAGCCCACCACACACAGGAATGCCACACCCTCACTCCCTACCCCCACCAGCTACCAAGCATCTACCAGAACATTACTGCGGAAGGAGTGGCCAAGGACCTTGACCCAGCATCAGGTTCTTAACGTCAGGAACTGGGAAGAAAGCTTGGAGCTCCTTGATGTGAAGTGGCCTCTGACCCTGTCATCAGAAGGCTTGCAGCCCACGTCAGGGTTTACGAAAGGTGCAAGGACTATGGTAACTGTGGAAAGGTGGGCTGAGGGACACCGTCTGGGCACTCCTCAGCTCCCAGCCCCAAGGAACCAGGCCCTGAAGAGGGAAGGAAGTGGCATTTGAGAGCCGCACACAGAGGGAGGAGGAAATGATTTCAGTTGGGTATAGGATGGTTTTAAGACAGACCTGACTGACCTTCTGAGAGCTGAAAGTGACTTGAACATTGGAAGATCTGCTGGACATTGTCCAGGGACAGAAAATTAAGAATCAGCAAGACAGTGTAAGCAGTGTGGGAGAAGGAAACCTGCTCCAGAGAATGCCTTTTGAAACTGCTCAGTAAAGGGTGAAACACACTGGCCACAACCTAAAACACATGCCTCAAAAGATACTGCTAGAGGCCGGGAGATAGCTCCATTGGTAAAGTGTTTGCCACGGAATTGTAACCATGTGGACACACTTGCTCCCCAGCACCAACACACTAGTACAAAGCCAGGTGGGAGTGCCGTTGCATGCCTGTGATCTCAGGGGACCCAGAAGGATCCCTGGAGCGCCTGGCTTGCCAGTGTAGCTGGAGCAGTGAGTTCCAGGTTCAGTAAGAGATGCTGCCTCAAAAGAAATAGGTGGAGAGAGACTGAGGAAGACATTCGACACCAATCCCTGGCTTCTATATGTATGTACACACAAACTTGAATACACAGATGAAGACTGTGTGTGTACTTTGAAAAGTTCCTCAAGTCTCTGTTTTGAACTCTGGAGTGTGCTGTGGAGAGCTGACCTGTGAAGTTCAGCACAGACGACACACGTGCCGAAAAGCTGCCGGCAGCAGTTCCAGGCATAGGTAAGCAATGCTTCCCAACGGGGCCTCAAACACTGCCCTCGTTTTATGGCACTCCAGACTCCACACAGTACTTGACTCAAATTCTACAGCACACAGCTTCAGGTGCAGCAAGTAGTCCAGCAAACGAAAATGCCAAGATATTGGAAGTGCTATTAAAAAAATTCAAATAGTATCAAGGAGATACAATTCACACACTGCACAATTCATCTGCTTAAAGCTCACATGCCAATGGTCTTTAGTATAGTGTGCAATCACTATCACAACTGCTAATAATTCTCATCCTTTCCCCCCCCAAAAAGCCTGTTAGCAGTCACTTCTCTTCCACCCAAATCCTCTAGCCTCCAGGCAACTCCCTCAGTCCACTCCCAGATGACAACTTCAGTCCTCAGATGACTTCCTGAATCCCCCAGAATACTGCTCCAACTTCCATCCAATTCCTGTAACCTCCAGATGTTCCCCAAGAATACTCCAACTTCCATCCAATTCCTCTAACCTCCAGATGTTCCCCCAGAATACTCCAACTTCCATCCAATTCCTCTAACCTCCAGATGTTCCCCCAGAATACTCCTCCAACTTCCATCCAATTCCTCTAACCTCCAGATGTTCCCCCAGAATACTCCAACTTCTATACAATTCCTCTAACCTCCAGATGTTCCCCCAGAATACTCCTCCAACTTCCATCCAATTCCTCTAACCTCCAGATGTTCCCCCAGAATACCCCAACTTCTATCCAATTCCTCTAACCTCCAGATGTTCCCCCAGACCACCGAATGACTCCTTTAGCCCCCAGACAATCCTCTTGTGCCTACAGAGTTGCTGATCTGGACATATCAACAGATGGAATCACCATGTATGCTCCTGTATCTAGATGCTTTTTCAGAGCACTCTTCATGGCTCACCCAAGCTTGGTGTGCATCTCTGACCCATTCTTTTCTCTACCATCTACCTCCCTACTATATGGGTACACCTATGTCACTGTTTGGATGTGAGATGTCCCTCAAAAAGTTCCATGCACTGAAGGCCTAGTCTTCAGCTTTTGGAGATGAGACATTTGGAAGGCAGGCCTCAGTGTTAGGAGGTTAGATCACTACTATCCTCTTAGAGGGGACACTGGGCCATCCTGGCCACCTTCTGTCTCTTTGCTTCCCAGCTGTCTTAAAATGAGTAAGGCTCCTGTGCCGTGAGCTCCCACCATCATGTTATGTGCTCTCACCGCCCACAGCACCAGGGCCAAGCAACCACAGACTGAAACCTCTGCAACCATGAGCCCAAAGAAAACCTTTTTCCTTTTTAAACTGATAGACTTCAGGTGTTCTGACACAGTCACAGAAAGCAAACTAAAACGATCATGTTATACTCTGTTACAAATAATGCTATAAAGAATATCTGTAAACACATACACACACACACACACACACACACACACACACACACACACACATTTATTTTTTTTTGAGATCTCATGCCTCCTTAGTGCTGGGATTACAAGCATGTATCACGATGACCAGCCTGTGTACATGTGTGTATATATATATGTATGTATGTATACACACACATACACACATACACACACACACACACACACACACACACACACACACACATTTCTTTTGGGTTGTAGAATTTCTTGGCCATGGTGACTCTATGTTTAATGATTCAAGGAACTGGTACATGCTGCTGAAGGCCAGGTGCCAGTTACACTCTTATTAGCAATATATAAAGTTTCCGTTTTCCACATCCTCAATATTTGCTAGTATCTGTGGATGCTACACTTTCTTTTATTCCCAGTTCTGAGGAATGAACTCAGGGCCTCAAGCATGCAAGGCACAAAGTCTACCACTGAGCTAAATGCTCTGAGCTCATTCTCTATGGCTTCCATGCAGGTTTATTGCTTTTTAAAACGATGCTCGCTACAAACACTTGTTCCCAACAGCCATGGAAAGGAAATATACTCTCACTGAAGTATTTTCTATAAGAGACAGATTATCTGAATTATCTCCCTACCCTTTGACTATCCCTGATGGAAGTTTAAAAACAACAGCAATCTAATAAAACTTTTTGAATCATATAACTTTTGCTTAAATATTTTTTAAGCCCATAACAATCAAATGCAGTCTACTCAGGACAAACATGTGCTTCTCTGATATAACTGTGCTTTCTGTTCACATTCTTCTTCAGTAGCTGTGGGGAGTCAGAGGCTGGGTGTCAAGGGGTTGTGTACACAGTGGTTACACCCTGGACCTTCACACACACCGTGTCTCCACCAGGTCTAGGAACATGGACTTGATCCCATAGGCACAAATACCCTGGCTCAGAGCCTTGGTGGTTCAGTTTCCCAGACCTTTCTACCTGCCCTTGACTACTGAAAACTTGTATGCCAGAGACTCTAGGCCTGTAGGCTAAAGATGGATGGATGCCCCAACATTGTAGAAGAATTTTGGGTGACTGTCCAGGCAACCAGTTATCTCTTGTCATTTCTAGAGTTTTAGAAGTTGCTTACAATGTACTTCTTGTTTACTTAGGTAATATTACATCCTTCTGGGGTCTTTGATGGAGTTGAAGACTAGATAGTTATAATTATAGTTTTCCTTAATCATGATAAAGGTAAATTAGATATGAAACTATAGACTTACAAAATCAGATATTTTCTTTAATTTTGCTAAATACAAATAGACTAAATATTGTAACTATAATTCTTGCTTGCTAACTTTTGTTAAATATTTTACTATATTACAATGAAGACCTTCCTTTTTGGTTAGACAGAAGGGGAAAGTGCTATGGAATGTCTTTCTGTATGCTGTGAATGTGTCTTGCTCTCATTGGTTAATAAAAAAAAGCTGCACTGGCCTATGGCAGGGCAGAATGGAAACAGGCGGGGAGTCCAAGAGGGATGGAGAGAAGCAAGGTGGAGTCACAGCAGGTGCTCTGAGCCACCACCAGGAGAAGCAAGATGTGAGAGAACAGGTAATGCCACGAAGCCATGTGGCAAAACACAGATTAATGGGAATGGGTCGAGGTAAGCTGTAAGATCCAGCTAGCAAGAAGCCTGAGCCATAGGCCACACAGTTTGTAATTAACATAAGCCTCTGTGCGTTTACTTGGGATGGAGCAGCTGCAGGATCGGGGACAACACGGAGAAACTTCTGACTACATTTCTCTCACTGAAAGAAAGCCAACAACAATCACAAAACCACCAGCCTCATTTTGTGAAAAGACAGACAAATGACCCCTCCAAGTGCCTCAGCCTTCACAGGAGTGTGGTGATTCTAGCGGCATCTTGGGAGGCTGCAGTGACTCCTCAGTGGTGCACCCTGCTTGTACCTGGCCGCCCCCACCCTTCTCATCTGCCTGTTTCCCCGGCCTGACTCAGACACTCCACCAAGAAAAACGCTCATGTCCTCTGATTCTCATCGTGATGTGATGTCACCTGAGGGCCACCTGCTCCACAGGAATGCTCTTCAGGCTGAGTACTAGCATTCATGTCTTTGTGCTTCCAGGCTGTGGATGCCATGTGACCAATGGCTTTGCCCTCCTGCCACCAGGACTTCCCCTTCAATGGTGGAGCTAAAATGAACCTTTCCTTCCTTAAGTTGCTTCTGCTAGGTATTCTGTCATAGCAAAAAGTAACTAATACTGTGTGTGTGTGTGTGTGTGTGTGTGTGTGTGTGTGTGTGTATGTGAGTGAGACAGAGAAGGAGGGGAGGGGGAGGGAGGAAAGAAAGAGAGGGAGAGAGAGAGAGGTGGGGAGAGAGAATATGAATTTAGCCCTGCTTTCTGAAAGGGAATTTTGTGTTTCTCAGATCACCATCTACCCCATCACCGTAAAGTACTCAGCAAATTGTCAAAGTCCCAACTGCACCTTTCGCTCCTCCTTCTAAGCCAGGTTTGATTATTCCAGCTCACTAACTGTTGTTTTGAGATAGTCTCACTATGCTGCCAAGGCTGGCCTGGTCCTTCAGATCCTCTTGCCTCAGGCTCTTCCCTGGGATTTGGCTTTTGAAAGTATGGATTAACATTCATATTACACTGCTTTCCTTCTCTCTAGGATATATCAATAAACTTAGGAAAGTAGGCTGTAGACACTTGGGTGTGATCATGTAGACTAGGTGTGAGTACAACACTCCTCATGTGGTTACTTCCACCAGATTTCACCTACAGGGATCTTAATCCACATTACACAGTCAAACCATGAAATTTGTTTTTGGGGGAGCTGAGGAGTGAACCCAGGCCTTGCACATGATAAACAGGTGGTCTGCCACTGAGCTTAGGTATATTACAGAATTTGTACTAGCAACACAAAGACTGCTTTTAATTCTGCATGAAAAAATAAAGAATGGGCTAAGGCCCTAATTTTTAAATGCTTTGCATGGTAGGCACAGTCACAGTTTCACAAACTCGGAGTCTCATTTGGAGTATGTTTTGGAGGCTGCATTTTGCTGTCAAAATTAAATGTGGTAACATCAACTAAATCATACAATCCATTTAAATTCTAAAATAGTTATTTTTATAGCAGCCTCATGAAGTTTAATTCACTCTCTTGCCCTGAAAGCTTTAACAAATACCTAAAATATCTCCACCTATTTTCCTATACTCCACCACATTTGTTTCTGTTATAAATATGCTGCCTGGATTTGCATAGAAATTATATGTCTAGAGCAGTATGGGGGCGGGGGAAGAGGCTGGGAATACACCCACCATCCCTAAATGAGAATGTGCTTACATCTGCATAAACTACACTTTCTCACTTGGAAATGAGTTATCATTTGTCTTGCTTATTCTTAACACTGCAGTGACTGTTCTGAGGGACGATGGTAAACACACAGACACTGTTTTGCAAGGTTAAAGTAACCTTCTCTGCCTAAAGTTCTGCTCCATTTCTGTCTGAGGACCCGAGAGTAAAGTTTTGTTAGTCACACTATGTCATCTCATTTAGGCCTAGAGAAACAAAACAAACCAGAAAAATGGGCTTCAGTAACTGCTGTGAGCAAACAGGAATAGAGCGGATGCCCCTTTAATTATTGGTTAGTATTCCATTGGCTGTGTTTCATACACGAAATGCTTTTATTGGGGATGCTTGCTTCATCCTTAGACAATCGCTTTGAAGTCTACTGAGGTCTTGGAAGGATACAGTCCAGAGAAAATTAAAAGTGTCACAGTAAAAGACATTAAGGAGAATTTGATGATCCACTGAGCACATGTTAAACTTCAGTTCCACAGGGACAAAGCGGGAGGAGGTACCTGAGACCAGGGTATCTGCAGAAATGATGATTGTTTTTCTCTTGCAAATTGGTCCAGCAAGTGCCTACAGAAATTTACATATTTAAATTACCTGGTCTGATAATAGAAAAAAAACCCCAGTGAAGCATTAATTATGTATGCAAAGATAAGAGCATTAAACACCTGGATTTGACGAAAGATAGCTCTGACAGCCACTGTGCTGTCAATGCACATCCAAGGCACGAGTCAGACTTGAAAGCTCCTATTGGAGGGACAAGCAGGTATTTATATTTCAATCCAATAGCGTTAAGAAAAAGATGAAAGGAAACCAGGGAAGGAAGGACACAGACACTGCTCAGGACGGACAGGGCTGCTCAGGACGGACAGGGCTGCTCAGGGTGGAGGGCTGCTGGCATTCTTCAAATGTGAGATCTCCTTTAACTTCCACTGTAAGTTGATTAAGATTGGACATGAAAATTAGCTTACTAATTTAAGTCTGAGTCTCACACTGACTAAATTCAAATCTGTGTAAAGCTTTTCTGACACAGGAGAATCCCCCAGGTAATCCAGTGTGTACTGACTGGGGTAGGGGGAGGAAGGTCAAGATCCTGGTGATTACAGGGCAGGGAAGCAGGATGCTTCTAGTCTTCCTGCCCAATAGAACTGAGATTCTTTGCCCCTGGAGTAAGGCTGAATGCTTAATCAAATGCACTTGGAATCCTTAAAAGGCTCATGGCTATACTAACAAGCCACCCTCAATTTACGATAAAGTAATAAGCTAAAATTAAGATGAATAATTATATCTCCAGGGAAAATGTAAGAATAAAACTTTAGTGGGTTAATGTCATTAGCTGGTTATTTTAATCTGTTAAAACTTAGGTCAACAAAGTTCATCCCACACCTACAGCAAATATTCTGTTGCATTTGTGTGGAGACATTAATTTTCCTATGCCTTATTTGACTGGCCTCATTACAATTTTTAGTTTTTGGTGTATGTGTGTAGTATACAAGCATGTGCACATGTGTGTGTCCGGGGGTACATGTACTGTGGTATATGTGTGTAGAATTCAAGGTCCATGTCATGGTGCCTTCCTCTTTTCCATCTAAAACTTTTGAGACAAGGTTTCTCACTGAACCTGCAGCTATGGTTTCTACTAGACTTATGGTCCAGGAAGCCCCCAGAGTCCACCTGTGTTGTTGTCCACCCCCGGCTCCCACCCGCCAAGTGCTGGAATTACTTTTACACACATAAACCTTCCTCATTGCATAGTACCTTCACAAACTGAGCCACTTCCCTAAGGCCCTCCTCCACAAGAATTCCTTAATGGATACCGGTAACTCAGAGAATGAAGCTGTCTATGAAGAGTGGTTTTTGCATTATGGTGAAATGGGCACATTAGCACACTTGTGTCGTTAGAGTAGAAAACACTCCTGTCACGACAACAGAATCTTACCTGGGTGGAAACTCACAGTCCGACCTGGCTGGCTAAGGGACCACCCTAGGAAGGTGGGCTCTCCCTGAGCCATGCTCTAAGATTTGGGTGGAATAATTAGTTCTTAGGGACACACTGCACTCCCCCTTCCCAGAATTCCACCCCTGTGCATCCATGTAGGGTCCTAAGTCTGCCTGCTTTCTTTTCCCTTGTTTCTCCTTTCCAAGCACTCTTTCCTTAGCAATGTGGGCTTTCTGGGTTAATACTTCAGAGCTGGGATTTAGCCTCCAAGGACATCACCCTAGATAACAATAGTGAGGAACAGTAAGATTCCCTCCACATGCTTTCCTGGACACTGTTTAACAAAGTGTTGGTGTCAAGACATAAAAAGCTCGGCTGATTTCCTAATGGACCTTGTCAGAACCTCATCAACACAAAAGGAAGGCTAGTTAAGCCTGGTTACAGGCAGGTAGAGAAAGTTAGACCTGTACCTGCTGGAGTGAGTGGCAAGAGGAGCTCCTCAAAGAAAAGTCCCCCACTGACAGGTAACCAAGGAAGGCTCTCCTGACCTGGCTGTGCCGCGGTGGTGTTTGCTGGAAATCAAGGAGTCTTCTTTCCTAAGTTACTTTACAACACAATTTGATGGGATAGCGAGAAATGCTAGATTTCTGAAAAACACGGGCTTAAGCCAAAGGAACAGCAAAAGCACCAAGTTCTAAAGTACAGATCTGTACTATATGATTCAACGCGACTCTGTAGCCGCAAGGAAACTTCGTGAATATACTCAGTACTAGTTCCACCGTAGATCTAGAATGTTTCATTATTCATGTCTGTGATGGATGGCAGTCTAGCAGTTCTAACCTGTCTTCTCTCCATGACTGTATTTGAGGTAGTCCTGTTTTGTTGGTACAATTCTTTCTTGTTGTTTTAAAATGAACTTTATGGTATATACTGAGGGTATATAATATGATGTGATGAGACAAACATATAAAAATATTACTGTTGTGAACTGATGTTCTCAGAAGAAAAACAACAACAACGAGTCACACTTGTGTTAAAGATGTGACAAGGACAAATGACTGAAAGTTAAAATGCTGCAGACAGGAGCCCAATTACCATGGGCTACCTCCAGTCCCTCCGAAGGGACACTGCCCATCCTTATGCCTGATCCAACCTTTAAGTTGTATTAGCAAAGCCCTGACTCCCACATCAAAGCCAAGTACAGCGGATATCATTAGAGCCCTCCACAGAGACCTTCCTGCTTCGCTGTAACCCAATGTATGTGAAAAGTGCCTTGATTTATGAATTCTTTCTTCTATTACTATAAAACATTAAATAAAACTGACCAGCTTGGACCAAGATAACTGGGGTGACCTGAACCTGTGTGCTTGGGCATGGCTACTCATATAAATGATCTCTGACTGTCTCTGAGGCATGTTTTTGCAGGGACACTACAGCTAAATCAATGAACATAGCTCTATTTCACAGTTACCCATCCCCCAAGGACAGCTATAATTGCTGTTGATACAAAATCCTAAGTATCATAAGCAACTTTTAGCCCGTCCATGGTACAAACTGTCTTCTTTGTGTCTCATTTCTGCCTTCCTACTCACGTCCTGGGAGCTACCAGTACATTCTGTTTCTATACACTTGATCTTGTCAATATTTGCCCCTAAGCTGGCCTCAAACTACTAGCCTCTTCCTGCGTCAACCTCCCAAGTTCTATAGGTAAATGCTGGCATGCTTAGTGGGTGACAAGTTTTCTTGCCATTTCTTGGAGTTGTTTATTCATTTTGGACAGTGAGTTTGTCAGATTTATTTATCTGATTATCAGCTGCAGTCTGCAAATTCTTCCCGCCTGGAAGTTCCCCCGTCAGTTTGTTCAGTTTCCTCTGCCATGCAGAAGCTTTTCAGTCAGACACAGTCCCACTCTTCTTCTCTTTTTGCCTTTGTACCTGGTTTCAGTGTGATATTTCAGAAAACTCTGCTGATGCCAGTACTAAAGAGTCCTTCCCTCTACCTTATCTTCCAGGAGTTTCGTGTCTACAGGCTGTCTGTCGGTCCATCTGTCCGTCCATCCATCCATCCATCCATCCATCCATCCATCCATCCATCCATTCATCCATCTATCTATCCATACATTTTGAGTAGATTTTTGTATATGGCACAAGGTCATGAGTTCAATTTAATGGCTTTTTCTTTCTTTTTTTCCACATGGGAACCCAATTTTCCCAATACCACTTATTGAAAGTTTTTCACTTTTTTCCCATTCTGTCTTCTTGGGCCCTTGTCAAAATTAGTCAGTTTGAGCTTTCTATTTGGATCCACAGGTCTATGTCTGTTTTTATGCAAGCACTATCTTGTGTGTCATATAACTTTGTGATGGGTTTTTATTATGTTTTGTACTAGGATTGAACCAAGGATCTGGCGCGTGACAGGAAAACACCATGAAGCTCCACCCCAGGCCCTGGAACATTGTTTCTGACCAGAGGCTTCACTTCCCGCTCTTCCCACCCCTAAGAATTAATTTGGCTACTTGAGCTCTTTTGTGGTTCCATATGATTTTAGGTTTTTTTTCTTCCTTTTATCTTTGTAAAGAATGCTCATGATATTTTGATTGGGAACATACTGAATCTGTATATTTGGTCCCAAATATATAGGGAACAGTCCTCAACCCAGAGTCAAAAATCTGTATATTACTTTTGACCCCTCACAAATGTAACCACCAGTAGCCTGCTAATAGGATGTTCCTTACCAGGAACATAAGCAGTTAAAGAGCATATATTGTATATCTTGTATACATGGTAAAAAGTACGCCAGAGCCCCCTGGAATCACTTTGTACTACAGTAGACAATATGGAGGCTGAACTGTTCACACAGAGGTGACCAGCATTGCACAGCACTGCACAGCGCTCATAGCAAGAACAGGTGGCTAGAAGTGATTACAGCAGTGTGGGTTGTACCACACACGACTCTAGGCTATGCCAAGTTGACAGCTGAAGTTAAGTAGGACACTTACAATACACATGTCACCTTTGGCAGGTGAGAAAAAAACAAACAAATGTAAGCATTAAGTCCTGAGAAAAACTACAGATTGACACAATCTAGAGTTTTCTGAACATAACCAAAGGAAACAATCCAGTAAGCAACTTCCTTCATGTTTCCTGTGTCTGCTCCTGCCCTGACATTTTTAATGATGGTATATTACCTGGAAATATAGGCTGAAATAAACTCTTTCTTCCCTAATCTGCTTTTAGTGATGGTGTTTTCTCACAGCGATCAAAAAAAAGCCACTCAGGGCAGAAACTGCTATCAGGAATGGGGTGTTGCTGTGATGGACCTAACCATGTTTTCTTGGGAGGACTGTAGAAGTGTCTGGAATTCTGAGTTAGAAAAAAACCATCTGAGTGATCAGAATTTGATGGTCTTTAATGTGGGAACTTGGAACAATGTAGAGAAAAATGCGCACTCTGAAGGCCTGGCTTGTGAAAATTCAGACGGGAGTTTTCGAGTCCCTCAAAGGCCGTCAGGGTGTCCATGCAATACACTTAAGAGTCTGCAGGAGTGAGACCAGGGTGGCATTGGGACAACAGACGCAGGAGTCAGCCATGACTAGGAAGAGATGGGTAGCACAAGCCGTGGTACAAGGCCAAAGCGGCACATTAGGCAGGTAGCAGAACTTGGCACTGGTTTTGAAGGCATGAAGGGATTATGGCAAACACTTGAGGTATGGCATTGTGTGTCAGGGTGGGAGTCCCTGCAGAGAGGAGCTGATAGACTACTGGAGAAGATGAAGCCTCAGATGAAGTGAGGACCTTAGGATTGCAGGAGTCATGGAGAGAGGCTGAGGCTTGGCACCGTGTGGTAGGATCAGAGTCCTTGAAGAGAGACCAAGAAGGGCTACTGGTAAAGGGGCAGCTCAGTTGTAAAGGAAATCCCAGAATGTTGGAGATGCCACGATTGTGGGATGTCTGCCAAGGGAAGGGCATATGAGAAAGAGCTGGCATGAGCCTAGGAGATGAGCTGTGTGAGCTGTGGACTGCAGACCTGGAGAGTGGGACTGCCCAAGCCCTTTGGAGCCTAGAGGATTACGCCGTGAATCCTAGTTTCTGGAATATGAGCTACAAACCTTGGGTTTTCACCACTAGATGTCGGTTTTGCATTTTTGCTCTGTTCTAATTCTTCTCTTTTTTTGAGTAAGAGAGTATTTAACTTGTTTTTGATTTTGCAGGAGCCCCAGTTAAAAGACTGGATATTTTAAAGGGAAAATGAACTTCTAAAACATTGGAATTTTTAAACTCTGTGGGAATTTTAAAGCTGTCCTGTAGTTTGTAAAATAATATTAATGTGAGATCTTGGGGACACATAAGAAAGGGAAGATTATGGCTTAATGTAATGTGTTTGTATGTCAAGCTGAGAAGGATGAAGTCTCTTAGTTTTAGCTGTCAACTTTCCACAGCTCAGAGTTATCTGAGAGAGTCTTAAATGGTCAATTATCTTGATCAGACTGGCCTTTGGGGGTAATTGGAAGTTTTCCTGGTTCCGCAGTCACTCAGGCCCAAATAAACACACAGAAGCTCATATTATTTTCAAATTATATGGCCTAATGGCTCAGGCTTCTTGCTAGCTAGCTCTTACATCTTAAATTAACCCATTTTTATAAATCTATACTTTGCCACCTGGCTAGTGACTTACTGGTACTTTACATCTTGCTTCTCCTGGCAGCAGCTGGCAGGGTCTCCTCTGCTCTCTTTCTCCTTCCTCTCTCTCGCTAGTTAGAATGTCCTGTCTAACCTTATTCTGCCTCATCATTGGCCAAGCAGCTTTATTTATCAACCAATCAGAGTAACACAAAATCACAGCACACAGAACGAAATAACCCATCATTCTCCCTTTGTTTCTATTTAAAAGGAAGGTTTTAACTTCAACATAGTAAAATTACATATAACAAAACAGTTATCAAGCAAGAATTACAGTTATAATATCTAGTCTATTTGTATGTGGCAAAATTAAAGAAGATATCTTATCTATCCTATATTTGTGAGTCTAAGGTTTCATATCTACCTTATCTCTTATCATAACCAAGGAAAACCATAATTATAACTATCTAGTTTTCAACTACATTAAAGACCTCAGAAGGATATAATATTACCTAAGTAAACAGGAAGAGCATTGTAAGCAAGTTCCAAAAATCTAGAATGACAGAGATAGCCGGCAGCCTGGACAGTCACCCAAAGTTCTTCTGCAACGTTGGGGCATCAATTCTTCAGCCTACAGGCCTAGAGTCTTTCAGTCACTTCTCTCTGTGTCCTATAGAATGTCTGGCAGCTTCTTCTGTGAAGCAAGAACCTGAAGGACCACCTCACCTTGTCAAGTTCAGTGTTTACCTGTCCTGCATGTCCAGTGGAAACAACATTTTGTCAAGCAGTCCAGGCAAGAAGAGTTTCTTGCCAAAGTTGCTATTTTTTGCCAAGAAGAAGATAAACCTTTGAATAAATCGGTGCTGCCAGGAGCAGACATTCCTCACTGTCCAGAAAGTCTAAGTTTTTAAAACATTTTAAATGCCATATTTTGTAGGTATTTGAAGTGTTTGAAGATTATCTACCTAACTGAATTATATCTATGTATACCTAGAAAATTTAACATGACTATAAGTTTGACTATCATAGAAGACTAGTTATTAATCTGTATTTTGTAATTATCCACTACAATTTAAATGAGTTACATAAATATAATACCTTTAACAAGAGTAGAAATATATATATATATATATATATATATCATAACAAAATTAACTTTAAATTTGTATCAATAAACTAAGATCTATACCAATGTAAAACATTTTAAATTTAAAAGTAGGTTCAACAATCCACCCTTTTATCCCATCATATCTATATCCTATATTTCCGTATCATATTTGGGCATGTCTATGGTGGCATATTCTCAGTTGTTAATTGATTCAGGAAGGCCTAACCCACTGTGGGTGGTAGGGTTCCTGGGTTGTATGAGAAAGATAGCTGAACAAAAGCCAGAGACAGGAAGCCAGTGAGCAGCATGTCCCCCCCCCCCCCCCCCCGTTTATGCTTCAAGTCTTGCTAGAGGTCTTGCCCTGACTCCCCTCAATGATGGATTATGACCAGGAAGTAGAAGCCAAATAAGCCTTTCCTTCCCTAATTGTTCTTGGTCAGAGTGTTTTCATCACAGCAGCAAAAAGGAAATCTGGGAATACGCATGAGCGCCGTCATTTATGTATGTGTACACGTGTGTGGCTGGTGCCCATGGAGCCTGTGTGAGGACACTGGATCCTCTGGAACCGGAGTTATAGATGGTTTTGAGCTGCCAGTGGGACCTGAACTCATGTCCTCCCCAATAGCAGCCGTGCTCTTAACCACTGCGCCATTTGTCCACCTCTGACCACTGCGCCATCCGTCCACCTCTGACCACTGTGCCATCCGTCCACCTCTGACCACTGTGCCATCCGTCCACCTCTGACCACTGTGCCATCCGTCCACCTCTGACCATTGCGCCATCCCTCCACCTCTGACCACTGTGCCATCCGTCCACCTCTGACCACTGTGCCATCCCTCCACCTCTGACCACTGTGCCATCCGTCCAGCCTCCATGGCTGCTTTAGAGGCTATGGTAAATGCAATTGCTTTCTTTCGTCTTCAGTTGGGTAGCTGTTTGTACATAAGAACATCCAGACTTTTATTTCTTGATTTTATACCCTGAACTGAATTCATTTATTTCCCAGTCACTGTTTCTGAAAAAGCCTCTCTATGTCTAAATCCAGAGAACTCCTGCTAATGGTTGGGAAAATGAATACAAATGGAAAAGAGGCATTTAGAAAAACCAAAATCAAAGAGCACATTTTAGGTGGCTAAAGTACAATCACTGCAGTTTACTCACATGAATGATAGTTTACACACCCGTGAACCAAACACGGGCTTTCATGTTATGGCTGCCATGTGCTGGAACCGGTACCAAAACTAATGCAGCAGCTGGGCCTGCGATAGGAAATTGCTCTTTCTCACACCCACAGATTCTTGTAAGCATTCTGCTTTCACAAGTATAACCTGTGCCTTTATCACACTCTAGGAAGGAAGTGTAGAACACTCTAGGCTTCAGTAACGGGAGACATGCCAGGTCATTTATTAAGCTTGCGATCTGTATTTAAGTGGGCTGCAGGCCTCCTCTTCCTTTGTGTGTGTGTGGATGTGCGAGAGGAGGCCAGAGAGCAACCTTGGCTGCCGTCCTCTCTGCCGTCCATTTGTTTCTGGGACACGGTTTCTGGCTGACCTGGGTCTTGCTGAGTAGCACAGGCTGTCTGGCCAGAGACCCCAGGGACCCTGCTGTCTTCGTTCCCCAGGGCTGGGATCACAAGTGCATGCCACCATTCTCTGCTTCTGAACATGAGTTCGAGGGGTCAAACATGGGTCCTCACGCTCACATGGCAAGCACTCCAGAGCCTTGCTCAATCACACTTGCAATCCTAGCCCTTGAGATGCTGAGGCAGGATGACCACTGTGGAGTTTGGGGACAACCTGGACTGTATAGTAAGTTCCAGGCCAACCCTGGGCTACAGAGCAAACTGTTATTTCAAAAAACAAAGTGAGAAGTTGTGGTGGTTTGAAAGAAAATGGCCCCCAAAGGGAGTGGAACTATTAGGAGGTGTGTCCTTGTTGGAGTAGGTGTGGTCTTGTTGGAGGCAGTGTGTCACTGTGGAGACGGGCTTTGAGGTCTCATATATGCTCAAGCCATGTCCAGTGAGATAGTTCACTTCCTGTTTCCTGTAAAATGTAGAACTCTCAGCTACCTCTTTAGCACCATGTCTTCCTGCATGCAGCCATGTCCCACCATGATGATAATGGACTGAGCCTCTGAACTGTAATCTATCAAAATGAAATGTTTTCCTTTGTAAAAATAGCTGTGGTCATGGTGTGTCTTCACAGCAATAGAAACCCTAACTAAGACTGAAGCCTCCTGCTTTCCCCTTGAAGTTGTCTTCAATTTTTATCTCTATGGTGCGCAACTCAGGTGCTGTCCCGATCTACTTCTTGCCCTCTGGGGGTGGCCAAGTGGCTGCAGGAGAGCGTTCCTGAGGGCCGCTGAGGTAGAAAGCCCTGGAGAGCAGCCACTTGTGCTGAGCCAAGCTTCATCCAGCCTTTGTCACTGAAAACACAAATCTACTGAACCGAGTGCCCAAGGGATGCTCTGCGCTCATCATAATTAATGACTGTGATGGGCAATTTTGGATGAATAACAGTGCACAGAAAAGTTTGAAATTTCACATTTGGGAACCCGCAAGAACGGTGCTTATGAGGAGCAAGTATATAAGTGGATGTTAAAAGATGGGCTGGATGGAGAATCATTGCTTTCATAGACAGATCACAGAGTGTGTTCTGATGCCAAGAGCAAGCACTCTATGACTCCATGGCCAGAGACACCCCGAGAAAGACAATGGCACTCTGCAGTCACCAGGTGTCAACAGAGGCAGGGATTCTACACATGGCCCCAGGAGTAAACTCCAAGGGCATTTATAGGTCACTCCAGGGTTCTGTAGAAAAAGGTCCTGGGGGTTGATTATGAAGAGATGGGGAAATGAATGGGATTGAGATGCATGATGTACAAGACACAAAGAATAAATGAAAAGAAAGTTTTTAAAAAAAGGTCCTGAGGGTTTTCAGAACTACATAACTTCACCCTACCCTTCTGTAGCCAATTTTAGTCCATTAAACCGTACCCTTGGGGCACTGTAAGCATGTGTTTACATGGGGGTGTGTGCAGGTGTGATACGCTCACTCCGGATGATTCATCTCAGCCGTGCTTCCCAGTGTCCCCACAGAGCAGCCCTGCTCCGTCCGTACAGAGCTCTGCTAGGTCCTCTGAACGAGGGTCTGAGATCAGGCACCTTTGCTGGGGAGATGTGCAGATTCTCCTCTTCAGGCTTGCCTGTTCGGTCACAGGGGAAGCTGGTTACCGAAGAATTCAGCCGCTGCTCTCCTGTGTCCCCCACCTTGTTTGTCCCTGAACAAAGCTTGATGCCAGTCCCCTTGGAAGGGCTGTGTTCCACAGAATGCTGAAGAAAGCCGGTAGGGCTCCCCAAGGAGAGGCAGCCACAGTAATCCATCAGGTGGGGATGGAAATGGAAATGGGTTCTAGATATATTTTTTTTTTTTTTTTTGAGTCAGGGTTTCTCTGTGTAAAATCCCTGGCTGCCTTGGAACTTGAGATGTAGGTAGACCAGGCTGGCCCCAAACTCACAGAGACCCACCTGCCTCTGCCTCCCAAGTGCTGAGATAAACACATGTCACCAGGCCAGGCCCCCCTCCTTTTTTTTAGACTATCCTCCTGGCCCTGACATGATTCAATTTGGTAACTATTCATTCAACAACCAAGTGTCTGAGCCTTGGCATCAATGAGGTGCCTTGTATGGAGGCTATCCCTGACACACAGACACCACAGATGGATCTGTGAGCAGCTGTCAAGGGCTCAAGCTCTGGCAAACATCTGGGTGTGCACCGCAGTTCTGAGCCCTTCCCAGGACAGGCGACTGAACTGCAAGTGTTTCCCTTCCCCGCAAACTTAGGTGACATTTGTGATGCCTGGGAAGAGTCTCAGTGAGAGACCTTCTAGATGAGGTTGGCCTGTGAGCATGTCTGCAGAGAACTGTCTTAAATTAATTGATGTGAGAAGACCCAGCCCTCTGTGGAACCATTCCCTGGGGTTGGGTCCTGAACTGCATATAAAAGATGGAGAAGGTGAGCCGAACACTAGTAAGCATGTATGCAATATTCTCTCTGCTGTGGACTGTGGATGTGATGTGACCAGATGCCTGAGTTCCTGCTGCCTCTGCTTCCTGGCAAGGAGGAACTGAAACCTGGGATTGGCTAAAATAAACCCTATCTCCCCTAAGTTGATTTTTGACAGGGTGTTTTATCATGGAAATGAAGCGAGGGTAACATTTCTATCTACTTCCCTGGGTGGCTGAGAAGAACCATGCCATCAACTAATGAGAAGCACTGAAGAAAGCCCAAGGTACCAGGGAGGCTGTGCACTAATACCACCTTGCCAGAGCAGGCAAAAGAGCATAAGCAAGGCAGACAGGCAGGAAGGATCCTCAGCCGCCCTCACCCACTGTCACTCCCTCTCAGCACCCCCTCAGTTCCATTATCACTCACCCTCAGCCCCACCCTCACCCACTGTCACTCACCCTCAGACCCACCCTCACCTACTGTCACCCACCTCAGCCCTGCCCTCACCCACTGTCACTCCCTCTCAGCACCCCCTCAGTTCCATTATCACTCACCCTCAGCCCCGCCCTCACCCACTGTCACTCATCCTCAGCCCCGCCCTCACCCACACCCCCTCACGGCCTCCCTCATTGACTCTCACTCCATCAGGAGGTGGAGGCAGCTTGTTCCACTTCTTTTCTATGCTAGGCCAGCATGTGACTCAACAGGCTAGTCTTTAGGGAAGGCAGAGTTCAATGGCGTTAAATCCATTCAAGTTACTGTTTGTTGGAGATTATCATTATGATTATGGCTGCTCCTTGCAGTGTTGCAGATGGAATCCAAGGCCGGCACATGCTTGGCGAGCACTCTGACACTGATCTACCAGCCTGGCTGGTGACTTGTATTAGTCAGAGTTCTCTAGAGTAACAAAACTTACAGAATAAATCTTTCTATATATAAAGAAACAGGATTTATTAGAATGAATACAGGCTGTGGTTCAGCTTCTCCACCAATGGCGGAGTTTCAAGAATCCAGTAGTTTTTCAGCCCACAAGGCTGGACGTCTCAGCTGGCCTTTAATCTATGCTGGAATCCTGAAGAAGTCGGTTCTAATGCCAGAGAAAGAATGGCTTGCTAGTGAGAGCAGGCAGGCAAAGAGAGCAAGCCTCCTTCTTCCATGTCCTTATATAAACTGCCAGCCGAAGGCATGACCGAGATTAGAGGCGTGTCTTCCCACCTCAATGATCTGGATTAGAAGTGGGTCTTCCCACTTCAAATTAAGTAAAAATCCCTAACAGGTGTGCAACTCCATGTTTGAGTTTTAGTTAATTTCAGATGTTGTCAAGTTGACAACCAAGAATAGCCATCACATGACTCCTGAAGAGCAACACTTTATGACTGACTGGACTCTTCTCCAGTCACTGGGGACCCCGAGTGACCAGGATCCTCCTGAGTGCTGCTCATTGATAGATTTGGCTCTGGGACCACGTAAGTACAGCCCCCACATGCTGCTATCAACCTAGGCTCCTAAGGGCTTGGCCTAAGTTTCTTCCCATGGAAACAGTGGTTATTTTCATTGATAGTAAAAGCTGGAAATGGTGATTGGAGAGAACCCCACTGAGGTCCTGTGATGCATAACTAAGAAGTGACATCAGACTTCACTGTGTGCACAGTGTAAACACATTCTTAGGGAGCGAGAGGACAGCACAGGGCTGGCAATGTTTTCCGTTACTAAAACTGCACAGCTCAGGACCCTGCGACTGTTCAAAACCGCGAGCTGGACAACACGCAAGAAGAAACTACTGCAGCCCTTCACGATGTCCTTCCTGGTGTTAGTTTGTGCCTATCCTACCTTTCAGCTGATTCCCACAAAGGTAGGGAGATCACGGGGATGATGTACTAAGACAAACAGAACACATTTAAACAAACTTCAAAACCTCGAGAAGAACTCAGCCTGTCTGCCAGGAAGATACAGGAGAGACACGACAGCCGCACTTCCCAGCCGCCTAGGTGGAGGCTGACAGGCCTTCCTCCTGCCATCACCCCGGGACTGGCTCTCCGCTGCCACACTTCAACTGTACTGCAGCCATGGCTTATTTCTAAAATGCATTACCTACTCTATTTTAGTTTGGAGACAAGGTCTCCCTAAGTAGCTCAGGCTGTCTGGAACTCGCTACCCTGCCTCCCTGTTTCCTGACTGCTGGAAAGTGCTTTTTTCTGATTCTGTATAAAATGAACACTGTTCAGGAAAGAAGCAATGACACACACCACTAATTGTTCATGACGAGGGGGACAGCCCACGTTCAGGGGTCAGTGACCGGCAGGTACGGGAGGAGACAGGAGCGAGAATGAGACATCTAGAGACACAGAGACACTCACACAGCCTGACGGAGGCCACGACAGCTGAGTACGATGTCCAGCACACTTCTGTGGCAGCCAACAGGAGGGTCTGTGTGGCCTGATGTTTGCTATTTTGGGTCTACTTGAGTAGACCAGCCAGTCAGCTCCTTAAGCCTTCATGTTTTGTGATAAGAACAACACATACTTAAATACGAAGTGGAAACTACAATAATGTTTCTACAAAGCTTGTTTTTTTTTTTTTTTTTTTAAATCAATTGAAATCTAATGCTAGGCTTTTCCTCTTTTATTTGTTTTCTTTTGACTCTGAATTTGGTTTCCTGCTTTTTAAGTGGCTGATGATATTTTACTGGACACTAAGCGAGGCGACTTTCAGTTTTCTTAAAACTTATTTATTTTTCTGTGTGTACATGTATATGTGGGCAAGCACATGCCACAGCACCATGTGGGGGCCAGAGGACAATGTACGGGTATCAGATCTCTCCTTCCACCAGCTGGGGCCTGGAGACTAAACTCAGGGAGTGCTGTGTATCGTAACATGCTTCTTCCCTTGCGGAACGAACACTGTTTGAACAAGTCTTGGGTAGGTGCACTGACCCTCCACAGCTGCTCTGAAGTGGGGTGGCTCTGTGGAGTGCACAGCTAGTTTTGTGTGTTGTTATGACAGAAAGCACCCGAGGGCTCTGCAGGTACAGAGCTGGGGACGTACGTGCCGCACCCCCCACCCCTTCCTGGAGCTTCGTGCCTCTCCTGCTGTGGGCTTTCCCAAGCTTCCGTGTGCTAGATCAGAGGAGACCACCAGGTTCGCTCCAGTGGCTCCGCCCCAGTCGCCTGGACCTGCCCCAGGCATCAAGCCAGGGAGCTGCAGGGCTCACCACGCATGCATCTCCTCTCAGTGCTGGGTTATCTGGTGGTCTAGGCCCTTAAAGCAGGTATGTAAACTGGATTCCTGTTGCTTCCGTGTGTCCACAGGGGCAGTTTAAAACCACAAACGACCTGGATAATAAAGTCTGTCCGTCTTAGTTAGCTCCATTTACCTAAACCTCGCTGTAGATAACTGGTTTACTCCTGTCTCATACATAGTCACTGACCTCAGGAAATTTGTTCTCCAGTGTAAAAGAGATTTTCTTTTGGGGGGTCGGTTACTAGGGATTGAAACCAGGGCCTTGTTCTTGCTAGGTAAGCACTCCACCCAGAACTATGTCCCTGCTATTTAGTCTGACATATTTTGTCTTTTAGACCCATGACACATATTTTATATGAGCCAAGGGCAACGCTACAGTGGGGTAGCATATGGAGTGAAATGGGGTGGCTGGCGTTGAAATAAGGTGTTTTCTAGAATGTTCTGTATAGTCAGAGGGAGTTGCATGAGGGGACAGTTTGCTTATTGTGGGTGGTGGGAATAGAGAAGTACATTTATAATTAATTGTTAGTTGATAGGATTATCTTAAATATTTAAATGACCCAGAACACAGGCTTAGGAGTCAAAACCAAAATGCAATCATCAAATTTGACTTATAATTCATTCTTTCTATTCATTTTCCTTATAGATGATAAAATCCATCGCACATGAGAACTGCAGACTCATAAATCTAGGACAAAGCTGTTTGGAGACATTACACAGGCAACAAAGTTGCTTTTAAGGCATCTCAGAGGTCTGGCCATCTCATCTCCCACAGCTAAGATGGGCTTCTGTTGAATAAATTTTATACAATGATACTCAGAGCTTTCAAAGTATTTATAGAGGTCTATATACACCATTTGTTTTCATCTCATGATACTGCTAGGCAGGGTCAGAAATACAGACTCAACCCATAAATGAGGGCATCTGCTTATCTAAGGTCAGCAGCCAGTTAGTGAGAGGCGGGTCAGGACTCCAATATTCCTGACAACTTCCAAACTCAGGGTGGGCTGGCTTCTCGGACTTCATTCCTTTGAACACAGTAAGCTTTAACCTTGTATTGTGCTCACAATCCGTATGACACTGATGATAGCTGGGGCAATACAACCAAAGGGACATATACAAGGGCATGTCGCGATGGGGAGTTTTAGAAAAGTCAGGTATGAATGCAAAGGAGATCAGGGCACCAGCTTAGAGCCAGACAATGAAAGCATCTCACACCACGCATTGGACCCCCCTACTTGTGCTCAGGAGACTCAGAGCACCACAGAGGTGGTGATGTCGGGTACACGGCCCTGCTGTCTACATGTCTACAAAGCAGAGCATCACATGTTTATTACATTCTCTAACTAGGTGAGAGAGGACCATCGCATGAAGAAAGCATGTGCTGACTTAGACAGCAAAGGTCTCCACAGTCCCACACAGTTTCAGAGGGGACACCAGAACAAAGCCACGAGCCAGGTGCATGAAGTAAAGAGAGAGTAACAGAGGGGACAGGTGGGTGGCGAACAGGAACAAAGTACACACTATACAAGTATGCATGATGAAGCCTGTGATTTTGCATAAGAAATAATTAAAAACAATTCCAACAGACTGTAAAGAGGGAGAGACCGAGGCCAAGCCATTTCTCTGTGCTACTTTACACGAGGCTACCCATTTTATCTGTTTCTAAAATTGATAAAAATGAAAGTGAAAATGAGTATGAACTACATTGGATGGTTTTTCTTTGGTGTAAATTGTATTTTAAAATGAAATATTTTGTTATTGTATCTAGTAAAGCTACTATTTATTGTTTAAATCATTCTTTTCAAGCCATAAAACATGTAAAAATAATTCTTGCTATACATGGTAACTAATAAAAACAAAAGTCATTCAGATGAAGATGGTGTTTGAATAACAATAGGTTGTGACTGTCCAGTGCACACACCTCTGTGTGGAGAATGTGTCCTGTCACTCAAGTCCAAAGCCATGGCTTCTACAGGTACTGTCTAACATACAGCTGTCACACAGTTGAGAAGGAATGACTAAAGCGCCCCTGACATAAACTAACGGGCTGGAGAGGTGGCTCAGTGGTAAAGTGCTAGCTGTGCAAGCATAAGGACCTGGGTTCGAACCCTTCCAGCCACGTAAAAGCTGGCTACCACACCAGGTACCTAGAATCCCATGCTGGGGTAGTGGGGGCAGGGCACAGGTGGATTCCAGGGCTTGCTGACCAAGTCTGAAACAGTAACCTCCAGATTCAGTGAGAGAGCGAGCCTGTGCCAAAAAGTAAGGAGCCAGAGAGATGGCTCAGCTGTTAGGAGCACTGGCTGCTCCTCCAGAGGAAGAGAGTTCAATTTCCAGTACCCACAAATCAGCTCACAACCCTCTGTAACTCCAGTCCCAGGGGATCTGACACTTTTTCTGACTTCCAAGGGCACCAGGCATACACAGACATACATGTAGACAACACCCATATATATTACATATATGATGGAGAGCAAAAAACACCCAATGTCAACCTCTGGCACGTACACTTGCACACACAGGCATGCCACATACATGAACACACACACATACACACTAAACAAATAGCTACAGTTTGTTTTTCCCTCAGTTGTTTTTAAACATTTTTCTGGGTGCATGAAAAGATAAAAGAAATGAAAAGTAAAGTGAGCAACAGGTATGAGTGAGCAGTAGCCAGGACCAGGAGACAGGAGGGCAGAGGTTGGGGGCGGGGCAGGGCAGAGAGGAGGGGAAGGGCAGAGCTCTGGAAGCTACCAGAAGCTCTCCTGCAAGAGGCACTGCTGTCCTGCTCAGTCAGAGGCTGCAGCTCTGGGATTCCTTTGAAGGGACAGGCACACACCAGGCTCACGGTGAGGGCCATTGGCTTGGGGTGGAGGCAGAGTTCATGCTGTAGACTGGTTACACTGTCGGAGCTACATTACTGATGAAGAAAGTGAGCGCTCCCTGGCTTCTGGTGCAGGTCACAACACAGGCAGGACCAGCAGAGGGTCACGCCAGGCTTGGGCAAGCACCGCTCTATCTGGCATACCAAACCTTCCCTGGGGCCAAGGACATGGTTCACTCCCTCAATTGCCTTTTCTATCAATATTCTGGAAGGAGATCGATAGAAGGCAGTCCTGGGCAGGCCACAGTGAGAATGTGAGAACCAGCCAGCCACGCTGCTGTGGCCACAGCCCTGAAGGCTGACTGAAGATTGCCATCTTCCCTTCAGTTCTCATACCTGCACCCCGAGGACATCAGACACCACTAAGGAAACTGGAGAGTACAGGCAGTAATAATCCTTCAGGCACTGAAGCGTCCACCCGGGGCTGGGGCCAGCGGCCCCAAGTCCTCCTGCTGGGCAGGTGCGATATGTGGCCTGAGGTGGGAGGATACTCTGAAAGGTGGAGGGAGACGGAAATGTGACGGCCACATAGGAACTGGACTTAGGTAAAGAAGAGGCTCTGCAGCTTAATAACTGAGGCTCAAGGCTCAGGGGCTGTGACTTGGGGTCTTTCTGGGTCTTGTCCAGGAGTCCATGTCTTCTTGTAGGGTGTTTCATCAGATTTTAAACTGACATAAAGTGGAAACTGCTGCAGTATTATTAGCCATGCACAGACGTTTCAGACAGCCAGTCCTGTAGAGTGACACCATTTCACCTCCCCACCCCCCCCAGCAAGAGGCCACAGGACATGGACTAAAGGGAGACAAAATTAAACTGCAAAATAAATGAACAGGATTTAGAGTCTCAGGAGTGGCAAGTGGTAAGGAAACAGGACAACCACAAAGACCACAGCCAGCTACTTAGTATCATTTGAATGTAGTGTATATTATTTCTTTTCTTTTTACATTGTTTGGAGATGCATCTTTCTCTAGCCGAGGCTGGCCGTGAACTCCTGATCTTCCTGCCTCTCCCTGCAGGTGTGTGCCACTAGGCCCAGGATTTTAGTTTTACTTTCAATGTGTATTGTTTTGGTGCTAGTAATCAATGCCAGGTCTGTGTACCTGGTTAAGCACTGGCTCCACCACTGAGCTACCCAGCCTTGCACTCTGGCTTGTTTCTAAGAATTTTATCCAGGAGTATGTGGCAAATCTAGCCTGTGCACAGCACCTAACACCTTTCTGCTTGTGTGTCCACAAAGTCTGTTGCACAGCCAGAATGTGGACACAGGACAGTAAGTTTCATTGGGATGAAACTGCGGCTCAGAGCCTGGCAGCTGCATCACTCCTGAGAGAAGATGTCAGCCAGTCCAGACCATGGCCACGTGCAGCCAAGAGCGGCCAAGGGCACCACCCGGAGTCTAGTCCATAAACTTACTTCAAACATAGGATTTAAAAAAATTATTCATTCATTCATTCATTCATTTAGTGTGTGTGTGTGTGTGTGTGTGTGTGTGAAAAAGAGAAGAGAGAGAGAGAGAGAGAGAAAGAGAGAGAGAGAAAGAGAGAGAGAGAGAGAATATATGTACGTGTATGTACCCTTAGAGAGTATCAGATCTCCTAAAGCTGGACTTAAAGGTGGTTGTGAGCCACCCAATCTGGGTTTTGGGAAACTGAGTCCTCTGGAAAAGCAGCAAGCATTATTAACTTCAGAGCCAACTCTCCAACCCCAAGAAGCAGGAAGGTAGGTAGGTGTGTCTGTGTGTCTGTCTGTCTCAAATACACAAAAGCATAGTTATCAGAGCGTGAGCCGTGTAGATGACAAGGCTGGACACTCGCAGCTGGAAATGGACCCAAACACTGAGGGAGGGCAGGGACCTGATGACATAGGTTCTCAAGCCCACCACAGCCAAACCTTTAATCTGTTCTTACACTTCACTTTGCTGTGCAAGAGTCAGATAACCTACAGTGAAACACATTTGCTCAATAAAATAATTACTGCAGATGCAGAAGTTATTTAAAAAGGCATAGGTAAGGCTATGGGAAAGAAGCAGTTCTATATATCAGAATGTATGGAATGTTTCAAAACAGGGATGTGTTATCTGATAGAGTTAAACAAAGCCAACAGTAAGAAAACGAAGTAGCATGCCAACATACATACATTAATAAAGAAAACAATCCCTGACTTAAAACACACAATTCTTTCCCATTATTTGTTCCTTTAACCTTAGAGCGGGGAGAATTAACCATTTGAGGTCTCAAATCACCACCATCTTTAATTACTTTCACTTAAAGAATAATGAAAAATGCATCCATTAACATCCAAAGCAAATGTTCCTGACCCCCGACATTCTCAAGGCAGGCCAGTCTGAGTGGGCTGCCTCATGCGCTCTTCTGAGCAGACCCAGACCGGGTGAGCAAATGGCTTTTTTTATATTGAGGATTTGTGCCACTTTTCCAATTCCTTCCTTCCTTCCTTCCTTCCTTCCTTCCTTCCTTCCTTCCTTCCTTCCTTCCTTCCTTCCTTCCTTCCTCCCTCCCTCCCTCCCTCCCTCCCTCCCTCCCTCCCTCCCTCCCTCCCTTCCTCCCTCCCTCCCTTTCTTGTGACAGGGTTTCTCTGTGTAAGAGCTCTGGCTATCCTGGATCTCGCGTCTGTAGACCAGGCTGGCCTCAAACTCATAGATATCTGCTTGCCTTTGCCTCCTGAGTGCTGAAATTAAAGGTGTGTGTGCCACCGCCTGGCAATTTTTTCATTTTTTTTTTTTCTACACAGGCTCATTATGTAGCTTACACTGGCTGCAAACTGGCAATCCTCCTGCTTCAGCAATCCCCGCCCCGCTCCAAGTTGAGGGTGGCAGGCATGCCCACTGTCCATCTCACTGTTTCCACTTGTGTTGTTAGTGTCCTCCACTGGCAGTGGCCAAATCACAGCTCTGGTACTTTTGTCCAATTCCCTAACGAACTTTAGACAAGTTGGGGGAAGAAAACATCTGAGATGCTGACACAGCCCATTTAACAGGGGAGAGGCTGGTTCTAGTAGAGAGGACCTCGATTTGGGAGAGTGTATGAATCAGCCCTCGGGGATCCAGGCCACCCAGAGTCAGTATCAAGTCACTGGTGCCAGCATGGTGGAGGCACGAGATCCCATTCCTAGCACTAAAATACAATGAACAGAATAAAATAATAAAAGAAACTAAAAGTACATAAGGGTGATTCCTGAGGAGGAAAACTCTAGGAGAGAGTCTTCTAAAAAGTAAACAGGAGAATTTTCATACTAAGTTCAGATCTAAAGCTTTTAACGCAAACAACGTCCAAACTGACAAAATTAGAGTATCTCTACAGGGAGAGCAATAAAAAGTGTGTAACAATAGCTAATCTGTGTGTAGATTTTCACTGAGAGGCCAGGAAAATGTGCAGAGAGAAGAGCCAAACAGACGGCCAAGGCCAGGGTCAGAAGCTGAGACCCGTCTCCATGAAGAGACCACCCATGTAAGTCACCGACAGCGCTGAATCCAGCTGAACCTGAGTCCCGAAAGCAGCAGGCTCAAGTGGAAGACAAGGACTGACCTTCAATGACGTGTCACTTAAGAAGACATTTTAAGACTTACTTATTTGTATCCTTGTGTGTGAGTGTTGCCTTGCATTGTGCATGCCTGGCAACTTTTTATCAAGTTAGAGACAGGCTGTTAACTTTCTGAACGCATGCATGGTTAACCACAAGTCTGCATTGCCCACATGACTGACAGGCATATTCGAGCAGCCACAGAAGCATTCTTCGGAATGCTGATGTAACGCTGCCCAGTCTTCCAGAGATCCTGAGAAACAGCATGTGTACTTCCCTCAGGTCAACATGCCCCTTCTGGAGGGAACAGGGTGGCTGACCCTCCATCTGCTTCTGTTCTAGTGAGAAGCCACATTCTTCACACACTGTTGGCTGAGTGCTTGCTTCTAGAATTTATCTTCCCTCTTTACATCTTTTCATATTTACTTATTTTACTTTATGTGTATGAATGTTTTGCCTATATGCATGTATATACATTTCATGTGTGCTTTTAGATCCACTGGAACTAGAGTTCGGATGGTTGTGAGCTACTATGTAGATCCTCTGCAAGAGCAGCAGATACTCTTAACTGCCGAGCCATCTCTCCAGCTGTAGAGTTTTCTTATGAAAGATATTGCTGGCCTCTAAGGCTAGATAAGCTGTGAAAACTAGCTTTCTTTCCTAACTTCTCTGATGCATCTGCCTTCTACTGTGTATGAATGTGCTCCCTTCACAGGAGCCAGTGTGAGCAAGAGAGCCAGCTGACCTCAGGACCACATAAGACAAAAGCCCCAGACCCCACACCAGCCACTGTGACAATGCTCTGAACAGAATGAGGGTGGTGTACTGGACTGAATAGTGCCCCCCATAAAGGTGTGCCCCGAACCTGCCCACAGCACAGCTGGACAGGCCGTTCTAGGTACCCGAGCCCCACAAACAATACAATTTACTTGGGGCAACACATTCAGAGGAAATGCAGAGCTCACTCAAGGGGAAACCATTCACTGTACGTTCAAGAAAAGATAAACTCAACTTTCAAAGTGTTAACTTGGCAGGAGGTTTCTCCGTAGGACACTCTCAGGCAAAAAGGCTTTGAAATGCATCTAATATTACTGATTTTTTTGATGGTGTTTTGATAGAAGGTCCTTGGTTGCCTAGGCTGGCTTTGAACTTGCTATAAAGCTCAGGACAACTTTGAACTTCAGAGCCTCCTGCCTCTACCACCCAAGTTCTAAGATTACAAGTTTGTGTTATCATGATGGACTAATATGTTTTAATTCATAATTTTTCCTGGGAATACATCTATTATGCAAAGGATACACTGGGACTTTAAACAAATTCACATACTGCTTCTTAAATGATTCTTTACCAGTGTGTCAAAACTGGGAGTCCAGCTGTTCTAATCACCGTCGGGCTCCACGTCTCTTCATTGTGAAGAGAGAGAGAAGGTAGCCAACGAGGCTGCCCACAAACAGGGAACCTGACACTTTACAAACAGCTTTTTCTCCAAATGAAAAACTGAGCTAGAGAGTGAATCCAGCTGTGAAAGACCATACTCCTGACCCTCATTCTTAAGATTTTTATAATTACAAAAGTATGAAAAACTTAAACCTTGCTCAGCATCTGTAACATCACATTCAGGCTCATTACAACCTATTTCAGCCCTTCCCTTGGTAACACCTTACATTTGTCCGCATCACACTTGATTGTACAGAATAGGACTTGAATTCAGCCTGTGGTACTCCAGAAGAAAGCAGTTCTTCACACATCAGTGGTGCCAAGGCAGCTCCATGTTGTGCTAGGCACTTTTCCTGTCTCTCATTGGTTTTGGTGTGGGTGTATTGTATTGTTTATGTGCATGCATGTGTGTGCTTGAATTACGTGGAGGCTTATCTTTTCTTGATAGCCTCCACCTTATTATTTTGAGACAGTCTCCCAGTGACCCTGAAGCTCACTGATTCAGCTAGGCTAGCTGGCCAAGGAGCCTCAGGGACCTGTCTGTTTCTACATCACCCTCCTCCAGCAAGAGAGTTTAAGGGTGTTCCACCACACCACGCTTTTAAATGTGGGTTCTTGGAATCTGAACTCAGGTGTGGGCGAAGTATTTTATTTTATTTGTATCAGCTAAGCCATCTTCCCAGGCTTCTTGTTTCTTATTTTAAACAAAGTTGGAGTCCTCAGAAGAAAGCCAGTGTCTGCAGAATCAGCTGCAGTGGCTGTCTAGAAAAGGCAAATGTATTTTGCATGCCTGCTAGGAAAGTCTACGTAATAACTAGTTGATTATATTTTTACAGGTTTTCATTTAGGTAACAGAATTGTTCCTGTTTAGTTTTTAGGTGAGGCAGGACAGGGATGAGGAAGCACAGCTCTGAAGCTGGAAAACGTGGGATTCTGCTAAAGAGCCCAGACACCTCAGTCCCTAAGCAGCTCACAAACGCTGTCATCCATGCAGATCTAGACCAGTTGAAATACTTAATCCCGCTTTATAGGCCCCAACCCACCAGAAGCCATTATCAAGTATAAAATCTCAATACTTCGTAGTAAACTTAACTATGTAATCAGAGTCAGGCAAAGACCGGCAACCAGCTAAGGCCTTGGAGACAGCCACAGAGAGAGAGAGACGGCTGGTTTAGAGCACCGTCCTTAGTGGCCTGAAACAGTGAGCTGTGGTGGAGAAGAATGGGAGGACCGCAGGAGAAGAGCTCTGGGAGCAACTGACTGCCATTTGCTCAGCCCGCTTGAGAAAATGTAGCTTTTCTTAGTGACAGGGGCCCAGCCTACCTGTCACGAGGGCGTGGTAACGAGTCGCCCTTCTCAGCTGGTATTCTGATGGAGGCCTGGGGAGATCTAAGACTGGGGCAGCTGACGTTCATTTTACTTCAGATTCATTTTTGCTTTATGTGTGTGTTTGTCCACATGTATGTATGCACACCATGTACGTGCTTGGTGCCTGGGAAACCAAAAGACAGCAAGCACTGTATCCCCTGCATTGGAGTCACAAAAGGTTACACATGGCCACGTGGGTGCTGGGAACACAACCCAGATCGTCTGCAAGAACAGCAAGTGCTCTTCTTAACTGTGGAGCCATCTCTCCAACCCCGTTATTCAATTTTGTTTTTTTTTGTTTTTTTTTTTTTTTGGTTTATCGAGACAGGGTTTCTCTGTGTAGTTTTGGTGCCTGTCCTGGATCTCACGCTGTAGACCAGGCTGACCTCGAACTCACAGAGATCCGCCTGCCTCTGCCTCCCGAGTGCTGGGATTAAAGGCGTGTATCACCACCGCCCGGCCCCGATATTCAGTTTTTAATGGAAAGGTGATGGGCGATGTGGCCTGAGCTGTTTTGCTGCTGCAGAGGGGCAGATAAGACTTCCAGGGGACTTAAAAGGGATGAGGAAGGAAGCACAGAGGGCCAGGGCGAGCCCAGACAATCTCTGCAGAATAGGACAGCCAGTCTCCACAGTTTACAGATTAGAGAAATTTCAAACATATTCAAAGTAGAAGAATAATATTAAGAACTATCACATATTTCTCATTCAGAATCAATTATTACAGTGGTGGATCTTGGTCTCTTTTATACCCTTAACCCTGCTTCCAACTTTTCTAGACTATCCAAAAATAAATTTCAGTTATCAAAAAGTTATTTGCAAACATTTCAGTCCAAGGCCTAGATTTAAAAAACAAAAACAAAACAAAACAAAACAAAACTCACATGCATGATCTTATTAGTGCCATTAAAAATTTCGGACAGTTTTCTAACGCCAAATGCTTTTTGTTCAAATTTCCACCTCCTCCCTAAGAGTCAGAAAGGTTTTAGAATTAAAAAAAATGATATCATACCAGATATATGCTTAAAGAAATAAACCCTTAACACCTGAGTGAGTCATAGCACTGTGTGGGGCCTGGTAGTGCACACCTGTCATCCTCTGGAGCCTGGGCTATGTGGGGAGATGTTATCTCAAAACCCAGGAGCAACAGCAGCAGGCCGAGAAAGGCTAACTGCACTCCACACACAAGTGTATCCCCCACTTTTCAGGTAAACAGGCTGCGGGTATTTCTAGTTACTGACTACAGGGGACCTTATCTCCTTTTTTTCCTCCTGGTCTACCTGATTAAGTATGTGGCAAAATACTCATTATTTATAGGTATGAATACCTCAACATAAGCACATTTAAAATAATATTTAAAGAAAAAGATTTCTTATAAAATTACCACTTAAGAATATAATACTTCTATTTATTCTTTGAGAATTTCATACTTGTATATAATACATACAAGTATGATCCTCTAACCCTCCCATGGTCCCCTTCCACATCCCTTCCCAACTTCATGTCCTTGTAAAAATAATCCACTGAATCTAAATAGTATTGCACACATGCACATGACTTTTATTAAACAAACACACTAAAATAAATAAACTTAAAAATGTGAGACGGGGCCTCACTATGTGACTCGGCTGTCCAGGATTCACAATCTTCTCCCAGCCTGCCCAGTGCTGAGATTACAAGCATATGCCTTTACACATGGCTCAGAACTTCTAATCTGTATGTGCAGAATAACCACTTGAGAGCAGGGTTTGAAAGTCACAGAATTCCATGAAGAGTGGCGATTCTCTTTCCTGCTCGCTGAGCAGAACTAAACCACATAAAGGACAACTTTGGGTAGTCTTCTCTCTCTACCATGTGGATTCTGGGGATTAAACTCAGGCCAGCTAGCTCAGGAGCTGGCTTAAAATTGACTTCTACTTTCTATCAAGAACAGCCTAGGGAGGACACAGAGCACTGCTCTAGCAAGACATAATGTAATTTTGTTTTTGTTTTTTGAGACAGAGTATCTCTGTGTAGCCCTGGCTGTCCTGGAACTCAGCTCTGCAGGCCAGAGCTGGCCTCAAACTCAGAGACCCAACTCTGCCTGGCTCACTGTTTTTTTTTTTTTTTTTGAAACAGGGTGGCACTATGTAACCGAGGCTGGCCTTGAAATTGCAATATTGATGCCTCAGCCTGCTGAGATTACAGGTGTACCTCACCACCCCTGGGGGCATTCTTTTCAATGGGTCAAACATGCTTGAAATAGACAACTATAGGATGAAATGATGAAGAGATCAGTACATAGTGAATCATTACATAGGTAATCATCTTTTGAGTTCATTAAATACACATCATTGATTCACACAAGATGATCTTATTTATTCATATTGTATCAAGCTTATCTCTTGATAATTCAAAGATCAGTGAGACTTAAGTTCAACTTACATTTAAGGAGAAAAAAAATCCTACAGAGGTTGAAAATAACCAGATAACAGTGAAAAAGTCCACTAAAGACTGGGGGTTGTGCTGTGTTTAAGGTAGACAACTTGCTATGAGCATCATTGAGATAGCCTGCTCATGCCTGAGGTGATCTTTCTGCTTCCACCTCCTAAATGCTGAAGTTACAGGGATGAGTTACCATGCCTTGGTGACATCTTTCTTTAAGAATCAGGGCCAGGGTGATGGTGCACCCTTGTAATCCCAGCACTTGGGAAGACAAGGAGAAGGATCAGGAGTTCAAGGTTACTCTTGGCCACATAGTGAGTTTAAAGCTGTTATTTTTTTCTGGCCTGATATTCTGACTGAACAGCAGTATTTTAAAAAAAGTGTTACTTCTTTTATGGGAATAAGGCAGGTCAGACAGGGTCTCAGTGTGTAGCTCAGGCTGCCCTTAAACTCTCAATCATTCTGCTTCAGCCTCCCAAGTGGGTGCTGAGATTATAGATGCATCCCTGGCTCAGGTCAGCATCCCTGGCTCAGGTCAGCATCCCTGGCTCAGGCCAGCATCCCTGGCTCAGAATATGTGAGATTTTGTTTTGGTCAGAGGTGAGGTTTACCTTTATAGACAATGGGTCTGTAATTTTTTGAGACACAGCAACACCCACCAAATAAACAAACAAATAAAACCCAACTAATTAACCAAAAGTTCCAACCTCCCTCTCGCTGCAGGACTTACTGACAGCCTTCTCTTTAGACAGGGGCGCATGAGTTCAGGGGACCTGTTCTGAAAGTGGGTGCTCACAGCTGATTTGGGGTAACAGGTCACAAATCATCAAAACAAAAGCAACAACAAAGAAAGCCTCCTTGCAACATCACCTCTAAGTGAAGCTGTACATGTGACAGACAGAAAGACACTGTCCGGAGCGGGCGGGTCTGCAGTAACAGTCAACTCTCTCTTGGTGTCACCTGATAGGACTTTACTATCTACCTGGTGAACTAACTGAAAACATTTCACAATGGCCTTACTCAGGAGGCAGGATTTCATGGCAATGAATAAAATACCGAGAAAAAAAAAAAAAAACAAAACCAAGTTCCATGGAGAACATGAACAAACTACTCTGGGTTCCTGTATTTTCCAGAGTAAACCCGTATATGAACACAGTCCATATAGGTGGTTTGCCCTGTAGCTAAAAGAAGGTTATCAAAAGCACATGGCCATACTCAGAGGAAGAAACAGAGCTGAGAACCTGAGTGCACAGCACAGCCGTGGGACACCATGGTGTGTCCACAGCCACGTTAGCTTCCTGGCAAGCCCTGTTTCCTGATTCAGACCCATCAGCTTTTTGCTAACAGCTTATCAGGACGCATGGCTGCTGTCACGTTGGAGGTCACATCTGTGTGGTGCTGCCTTGTCTGTCATAAGATTTTAATAGCCCACATCTCTCAAATTAACAGGTCTAGTAGGCATCTAATTAAAGATTAAGCTATTCAATTTTAATTTTTATTGTTATTTGGTAGAAGAATTTAATGCATTTTAAAATAGACTTTTCTCATTTAAAATGATTTTTCATTAATTTTTATATTTTGTTTAAAATTTTTTTGGTAAATTATGGGGGGCCTGCCCCCACCTTTCACAGGGTTCCTATGAGGAGGAGAGAGGCATAAGGAATTAATAGGTAGAAAGATAGAGGAGATGAGACAGACAGAAACACAGGATAACTTTGAGAGGACCTGGATCAAAATCCACTGGCCCCTTCTGTCTCCAAAAGGGCTTTTTATGGAAATGCCAAGGGGCAGGGCAAGGGCCCTCCCCTTGCTAGATCAAAGCATACTGCACATCCAAGTGCAGACCCTTCCAAACACCACGCACATGGTCAATCCATCCCCTTATGCAGCCCTGCTGGGTAAAGCAAGCTCAGATCTCACTAGGAAACCTCTGTGGGCTCCCACAGTAAATAATAAGTTTAAAAAAGGTAAATGAAAAGGATCAATTAAAAAAGAACACAGCTATACAGTATGGAAAGTTAAAATCAACAGTAATGAGCAGCCAGGTAGGAAGCACTAGCTGTAGCAACAGGTTCAAGGGCACCGTGCCCTTCTCAATCTGGTACCAGATCCAGGGCTACTCACCAGGGTTGCAGTCTGTGAGGAGTGAGCAGATGGACAGGAGGACTTTAGAGATGGTCAGGGCTGGACTCCAGTTGTCCTTGAGGATGTCCAGACAGATCACCCCTTGGCTGTTGATATTACAGTGATAGATTCTCGTTCGGAAGGTGACCTGAGAGAAAACACAAAGCCACTGTAAGAGGAGATGTCTGTTATTAGACAAAATCCAGGCCACTGCTTAAAGCATTCTTGTTTTTAAATTAGGTACATGAAAATAATCAATAGATTAAAAATAAAGACAATTTACAACAGAAAACCAATACTCCCAGTAGAATCAGAATACTGCTTCTGAGTATGGCTGAGGAGTTTAAGCTTGATGTGACCACAGGATGTTTATGAGCAGGAAATGGGCTCTGACTTCTGAAATGTTTCAAAAAACTTTTGGTGGTTTCTAGTTGCTTTACTTTTTACATTTAGTAGATCCAAAAACCAGAAAGCTCGAGAATAATACAATGAAGATAAATGTTCTTTAATACAGTTTGAAAACATGATTGAGGGTATGTAAATATATCACATGCCTCTTTTATACAATTTTATGTTAAAACTGTATTTATTATAATTTACAAACCTATTCCTTATTAATTTTTACATTTGAGTATACTATTAGTACAGTCTTTTCCTATGATAGTAAAATCACCATTTTACTTGTCTTAAATATAATTTGGAAAGTTATGACATAAAACTATTCTAGAGAGGAATGTGACTCAGTGGTTAAGAGCACCTCTGTTCTTGTAGAGGCCCCGGGTTTGGTTCCCAGCACTGACTGGTATGGTGGCTTACATCTGCTAGCAACTCTGGTTCTGGGGACACAATGCTCTCTTTCGGTCTCCAAGGGCACCAGGCACACACACACACGGTACACATATATGTATGTATATACAACATTTACATATATATAAAGTAAAATAAAAATCTTAATAAAACCCTTAATATTGAACTGAGCCCAGCTCAGTTTTGGCTAAGCAATAGTAAGATTTAAAGACTACTTATTATGACAACAAATTTATAAATGTTCTCAAATTTATAAATAAATCTTAGTGTTCTAAGGACCAATCTGATACCCTGAATTTAATCATTGTTCAGAAGCAGGAAAAAACACACATGACAAAGAGGCCTCTGTGGGTCTGCCACTCAATCAGGCATCCAGCATCCATTCAAACACCAGGACTTGATGTAATTTGTATGATGCCACATTCCAGCAGGGCAGAGTCAACGTGTCAAAGGTTGTTAAACACCATATGCCCATTCTCAGGCTGGATCAGGATCCAGACTAGACTATGACAGAATCATGTCAGACTACACTCAATCTCTCTCCCTAACACAGATCTCAAACATCCAGAAACCCTGAAGACAGCAGAACCAACCTTCTTCAAAACGCACAGCTGAATCAGCCAGGAAAATTCCTGGAGGCCACAACTGAAAACCCAAACCTACAGCCAGGAACAAGCAGGCAGTGTGTGTGCTGTGGCAGGTTTGTGTACAAGGAAGCGGCTGACGGGTTGCAGGCTGTCTTAATAAAATGAAAGCTTTCACTTTGACAATCTTCATGGAGAAGGCAGATGAGCTCTTAGGCCTGTATGTGGCCAGGGGGTTGAAACCAGAGCCTGTACCTCAAACAGGACACTCAGTGGCTCATCTTTCAGGAAGTGGATGCCTTGGAGGAGACAGCAAGGGAGCTGACAGTGAAAGCCTGGGTCCTAGACTGGGGAGAAGCATGGATTCTCACTATCAACAGATTCATCACACAGAAACCTACCAGAGAAGAGCTGACATGACTTCCTGACTTTTGGAGTAAGTGTGTGCCAAGCGGGGAACCCTGCATTATGACAGAATGTATCAGGAAAACAATTCTGAATTGGCTGTAGCTAAACAGCTAAAAATTATACAGTAAAAACTGGCAGATCAATGAGAAAATGACATATTTATGAACAAGGAGGGATGTTTCACTACATAACTGTCAAGTCAACCAGACCAAATATTGGGAAGAATCCTGAAAATTTAAACCCCAAATAAAATCAAGGGACTGAACAATTATAAACACTACATTTGACAATTACAGAATATTGATTCCTGTCAATCATGAATGAAACACCTGTGAACACTGGCTGTATGCTGAGGCAGAGAGCAAACCTATGGTCTCTCAAAGAAAGATACTAAAACCATAAGACAAGATCAGAATCGACACAGGAAAGAGGCCCCTCTGCCTCCGAGTCATGTTTGGAAATTGAAAAACACATTTGCAAATAATTCCCTTTTCTTGTTTCTGTTTTTTAGATAGAATATAGCTATGTAGCCCAGCCTGGCCCCAAACTATTGGTTCACATGCTCACATATGCAGTGATTATGAGATGCACCACCAAGACCAGATGCAAATAATTCTTTGATTAAAACCAGACTAAACCAAACCCAACCCCAAAAGGTTCAGCTAAATGACAACACAGAGGTTGGGCTGCCATTATAAAAATCTGTGTCTTTAGACACAACAGCAGTCAAACAGACAGGTCCATAAAATATACACATTTTAAATGCATATATTACAAAGTGAGAAACTCACTAACAAATGAGCCAAGTGTCTGACCTAGAAAACTAGAACAGGGGATAAGCAGCATAAAAGAATGAAGAGATGAACAGAAGTTAATCAATACAAAACACCCATTAAAATGTCCTCGGAGAAGTCAGACTGTTCATCCCCAATGAACAGACTGTTTTTTTTTTTTTTACAATCCACTGTAAATGGAGTGGATTATGCATGTGTGACATGAAAACACCCTATCAAGTATTAATTAATTACTCTGAGTTAGTTCTCAAAACACCTCAGTGAGGCAAGTATCAAAGTTACGGATACTGAGGCTGATCTCTGCAGCGCAGCCTTGGTGATTCTGCCGTCCCCCAACACTTTAATTCTGGGATGCTTGTAAACTCTGCTGTAAGAAATAATACTGAGAGACCACATGCATTCTTGTCCAGCTTCCTATTATGGCTGTATCTTTCAGAAGCATCATACATTGCAGAAACAGACATTTATGCAGTCCCCTAATTCCTGGGTCTTTTTTTTCTTTTTCTTTTTCTTTCTTTCTTTCTTTCTTTTTTTTTTTTTTTTGAGACAGGGTTTCTCCATGTAGTTTTGGTGCCTGTCCTGGATCTTGCTCTATAGACCAGGCTGGCCTTGAACTCACAGAGATCCGCTTGGCTCTGCCTCCCGAGTGCTGGGATTAAAGGCATATGCCACTGCTGCCCAGCCAAGAAGTTTAGGAAATCTGGGATAAGTGTTTTCCACAAATGAGTTTTTGTGGATTGGGATAAGTTTCCCAATAACATAATTGTGTGTAGGTTAAGTAATTGTCAAGTGACAAACCATGGGTGGAAATGACCCCGTGCCCAGGCCAAGCAGGTGCTCAAAGAAGTGCTTACACAGGCCCAGCACTAATTTGCAGAGACATGCACACTGCGCATCAAAGGACACAGAACATCTCTCTTTCCACCGGCAGCAGCGGCCCCACACCAGACACTGCAACGGTTACTCCTGAGCACAACTGACACCAATCCATGGGCTGTGTTACGACAATGACGCTTATGTTATAACCAGTACTGTGCAGAAGACAGCGAAGCAGATGTCCAATAAACCTACAACTCATAGGCAAGCTGATTTCTTTTTGCTTTTTAAGTGCAAAGTGTCAAATACATAATAATCATTAGGAAACCTAATATCTGAGAAAATGACTCTATGCCAGATATAATAAATGACTGACATATATCATCTGCTGTTAAAACAACGGCAGAAACAAAAATAGAAGGAGTTGCCCTGTTTTCTATTTGTTTACATTTTCACAGGTCTCACACCACCCAGGCCACTCCGTAAGACACAGCACATTTACAGATTAATGTAAATTGGAAGGAATATACGGGATCCCTTCACCTTTCAGGAAAAAATTACTAAGTTTTATGTTTGTAGACACATTGGGTGGCAGTTATTTATCCTGAGATTAACAATCCAATCATATAAAGCATAACACAAAATATTTGTAAAAACTGGCTAGAAGTGATGATTCATCTTTTATATAGCCCACAGCAGTATAAAAGTAAAATATATTTTAAGATAATTTAAAATAAAACAATGACTGATGTGCTAACAATATGGCAAATTTATGGCAATTACAGAATCGGCCTGATGCCTGCACTCTTGGTGAATGCTTACATAACATACCAAAGACACTATTTTGTGGAGGAGGGGCTTGAGACAGGCTCTCATTTTGTAGCTCTGGCTGGCCTGGAACTTGCCATGAAAACCAGGCTGGCCTGGAACTCAAAGAAATCCACATGGCTCTGCCTCTGGAATGTTAGGATTAAAGGCGTGAGCCCCTGCATCCAGCTCAAAAGGCACTTTTTTTTTGGGGGGGGAGAGGTAGACAGCTTTAAGAACTGAGTGTTTCTGTGTCTGTGAGGAGCAGAGTGGTACTGTCTTATATTTACGGCATGAAGTTTAAAAGTGTGTGTTCATCATGAAGAGCTGTAACCAAAAACAGTACAAATGAAAAACAGTCAAAACTGTGAAATGTTTATGGTTCCAAGCTACTTGCATTTATTATTCAATTTAATTTTCAGTCACCAAAATCTCATTATTACTCTCATTTTACAGAGTAAGAAACTGGAATACAAGCTTGGAGCAACTCAACTAAGTGCTCATCACTGAGTCAAGTCTAATATGAGTAAAGTTACAGAGAGGAAGGAAAACAAACATTAACCTCCCAATTTTAAACCATGGCAGTAAAAAGGGAATGAGGCAATTACATGAATTCTAGTCTCAACAGTTCAGCTTTAGCTAGGAAAGCTGATGATACAGTGTCTCAACAGCTCTTCTGGACTGAGCTCTGATGAGGCAGGAGGCTGTGAAGAGACCATAAGAAACGATGCAGGGTAGCACTAACGTGATTAGCATTCCTACACTGAGCTGGTACCTCTGGGCTTACAGGAAGTGAGAACTGTCACCTATCAACTGCCCTATCCTGGGACAGTTTTAATGACAGTATTTAGAGCAGCCTAGCCTGTAAGAGTCTGTGGAGAACACACACAGCAAGCTGGCTGACACTGAACGCTCACTAGCATGCGCAGCCAGGGAGGCAGCTTTACCAGAGAAGGGAAGGAAGGGCACGCTCAACGTCTGTGAACCTGAGGGTTTTAATTTGGTGATTAATGTGGGGTGAGAGTACAACTTAGACCCCACAGCAGAAACAGTGACCTTAGAGGGCTTCTCTACGAAGGGGTACACTGGCTAAGAAAACCTGAACACTGGGTCACGAGAAGAAACTCTGGCTTCCCCACGCTAGCTGAGGCCGTGGCGGCTGTCAAGCATCATGCCTGACACACCTGCCTTGAGGAGTCCGGCTGCTCAGCGTGTCTGTGAGATGGGGCGGAAGGCTGCGCAGGAGTGAGCAGTGGGGCTTAATTGGCTCAGGGAAGCAAACTAGTGAAAGTCCAGGCCCGGGGTCTGCAGGGCCATTATAGACATTCCTCCTCCTTAACCAGCCTCTCAAGGAACTGCTCCTTTGTGGTAGATGCCACTAACTCATCTTTTCAAAATGGTGTCTGTAATAGTTTCTATTGATGCAATAAAATACCATGACCAAGACGACTTATTTTTAAAAAGTGTGTAACTGGGCTTACGGTTTAGAGGGTTTGAGTCTGTGACGGCCGAGTGAAGGCGTGACAGAAGAACAGCTGAGAGCTCACCTCTCAAACCACACACAGGAAGCACAAAGAACTAACTTGAAATGGGCTGAGTCTTTTGAAACCTTCAAGCCAGTTAGTTCCCCCCCGTGGCACACCTTCCAACAAGGCCATACCTCCTAATCCTTCCCAGTTCAACCAACTGGGGACAAATTCAAACATAGGAGCCTACTGGGGCTCCTGTCACCCACTGTCATCCACACCACCATATTATCTTAATGACCAGCAGCATGCAAACTTTTGTATACTACCAGATGATCAAACCAAGAAACTAAGAGAAGGAGAAGAAAGAAGTGTGCACGGGAGAAATGGGGGGCGGTGGGGGGGGACTGACAATTCACAACTGAGCTCTGGGACTGAATGAAAATCTGACTGTGGACATGGCCACTTCATCTCTGGGCAGCTGCTGGGCTGAGACGATGAGAGGAGGAGAGAGGCACAGACCACAGTGAGCCAGACAAGCACAGGACTCAGGTCAAGGCTCCATGTGCAGAGGATACGCTTCTCTACTCCCATACTCCACAGCGCGGGTCAGCTGGCTCCGAGATTACACCAGGACCCCAACTGCTTCCCACACACCTCTCTGTGCCCCCTCGCAATGAACCACGAGTGGAACAACTTTAGTATGAGACATTGTACCACACTCAAGAGCACACACATCCTTGCTAGCTTGCCCTCAGCTAGTTTTCTTCACTCTTAGAGAGTTCAGGACCTCCGACTACAGAAGGATGCCACCCACAACCGACTGGGTCTTCCCATGGTAATCAGTCAAGACAACCCCTGTACATGGCCACAGGCCAACGTGCTCTAGCTGAGTCATCATTAGACTTCTCCTAGGTGATTCTAGGTGATTCTTGTCAAGGTGGCTGAACAGCAGTTGTTTCCCGTTTACGTGCCCACACCTACATTTCTTTGAAGCTAAAGTCTCTTCCTCTCATAGATGTAGTGGGTAGCCATTCCAGTTTGGATCTGGAAGCTCCAACCCCCATTGAGACTCTGGCAACTGTCACGCCTACGAGGCGGGGCGAGGGGAGGTGCTGGAAACCTAGGAGCTGGATGGGCAAGCGCTCGCTCTGGGCGCGCTCTCTGCGCCTGGACCCTGGATGGTGGAGATTGATTGTGCAGAGCTCCAGAGAACACCGCTGGATTGCTATACGCCTTCCCCAGACCCCCGCGACCTATCCATTCTTTCATTTGTGAGTCATCCACTAAATAAATCTTACTTTTAACTACGTGGAGTGGCCTTTATAATTTTCCCCAATACATAGTCTCCTCTTGTCTGAAGTTATTTCTCTCATCTTTATCTCCACCTTCTGGGTTATCTTGCTCCATTAACATCCTAGGAATCCTACAGCCTGCCTTTGAATTTAACTTTTTCTGTTTCCCAGTATTTTCTATAAGACTACTGTCCTAAAAATAGGTTACATTTCCCCAAGGCTGTATGCATGCCCCCATCTCTTGCACACACATAAAGCAAATGTTTTTTTTTTTTTAAAGGAGAAAAGGAGGAGTGAGGAGGAGGTGGTGGGATGAGGCAAACTGTGATGGCTGAGAGTTGGAAAAACACACACTCCATTTCCTAGCGGGTCACCCTGCTGAGTCTTGTACCCCTAAGAGAAATCTTAAGTCCTATCTTAAACACACGCCAGGCTGCTTTCCCCCTTCCCTGTAATTTGTAACATTCATCTTTGTATTGTAGGAAACCGGCTGCTGCAGCGTAACAACAAATATTACCTCTGAAAGCAAACAATTGCACGGTACGAGGCTTTTACACACGACGTCGGCTTCACTTTACAAAGCCCAGAGCTGTGTGCTGGCTAAATAAGGATCTTGGAAGTGAATTTTTGTAGACAGGCAAGCAGCGATGTTTATTTACTAGAGAATAACTTTATGTAAGAATTCATATAAACAGTTTATATACGATACTGATTTTTATTGCCTCCAGGGAAGACTAGAATGCCAACATGTTTTTGTTTGATAAATAAATTAACTAGAAAAATATAAAATATTTATATTTGCAAAGAGGCCATAAATACTCTAATTAGAAATGACAACAACCCATTAAGAACAGCGCTCAGGCTGACGGTGCCTTTTTTTTTTTTTTTTTTTTTGGTTTTTTTTTTTTGGTTTTTTTTTTTTTGGTTTTTTTGAGACAGGGTTTCTCTGTGTAGCTTTGCGCCTTTCCTGGAACTCACTTGGTAGCCCAGGCTGGCCTCGAACTCACACAAAGATCCGCCTGCCTCTGCCTCCCGAGTGCTGGGATTAAAGGCGTGCGCCACCACCGCCCGGCTGACGGTGCCTTTTTTGAGGGGTGATGGTTAGAGGCATCAATTGACAGCTCCAGTAAGTTCTTAAAGGAAACTGTGTTTTGTTCCTCAACTTTTGATTTAAGTTAGGGCGAATTTGTGGTTAACATTTTAGTTAGTAGAGAATACAGGCATCTTAAACATTAATTAAAGCACTGGTTAAGTGTCTCAGACATTCTATGAGTTGGAAGATGTAGGACTTACAGATCCCACAGGAATGCCACACATCACTACACTGTATGTACTTTAAATAAAGTACAACAAGCTTCTCTTCCCAGGAGAGTCCTGTGCTCTTATTCTGACAATATTAGAAAAATACAATTTTTCAGAGGCTTGGATGGTCAATGTTTGTTATTTTCTTCTCTCTCTCTCTTGGGTTAGCATTATTTACTGACATATGGGTTAAAGAACAAAGAAATCAACCTCTTGTTTGTAATAAATAATAAGTATATCAGAACAATACAGAGAGAACGTTCACTATCACACTAATAAGTCCTAAGGTTGCAATAAGGCTAGACATGTTAATGGTCTCACAACGGCACCGACAGATGGCCTCACTTTCTTGGATGTTCTAAGACTAAATTAGCAAGATTCTTTTCCCAAGCCTGTGCTTAAAAGCTGTATCATTACTTTAGAGGCATATGACAGAGCAGTTCTGGTCTGACTAGAAGTAATTGTATTTCCCTTTAACAATGAAAATCATCTTATGATAGAGCAACTCAGGAACTCACGGTGCTGACACCCCTCTCCTCAACGCTCTCCCCAGCATCTGCAGCCCCTGCTCCTTTCCTGCATGGTGATCAGCACTCAGAAATTCCCCATGTCCAGATGCACTGGAGAGAGACCTTTGACTCTCCGGGGAATCTCACTGTTGAGGTTAATCTCTGCACCTGGAAAGGTCTCTTCCCACTGCCATACCCATTGGTGCCTCACTGGGACTCTGGGACAATGATACGACATAACATATCTGACAGGGTGTCTCAAAGGCTAGTGAGCACACCACTAGAGCATTGCACCTGCTCTGGTCATCGAGAAGACAAATGCTGTGAAGAGTGACAGATTGATGATCAAAATGGATGGGACTGAAAATCAACCTAAACTTGGTGCACTGCCATCCTGGGGGTGTCCCCAGCTGTCTGCAAAGATGATGCCATGGAAAGGGGGTGCACTGATGACCTAGCTGGCAGCTCCAAAGTTATCCTGTCAGTTCTTGCTTTCAAAATGTTCAACAGTGGTTCTCAAGCTGGCAACGAGTTGGCCATGAAAATGTTCATGATCCCGAATAGGTATATTCAGCTTCCAGGAAACCATGAGCACTGGAGCAGATGTTTATCACAACCTTAAGAATGCCATCAAGGAATATGGGGAAGATGTCACCCATGTGGGTGGCATGATGAAGGTGGGTGTCACCCTATGTGGTGATATTTTATTTGTGCTGAAATGTGATATTTTATTTGTATGTTAATAAATAAAGTTTGTCTGGAGATCAGAAGTCATAGTCAGCTATAAGCAGAAGTCAGGAGGTGGAGGCACACGCCCTTAATCTGATCACATGGCAGGTAGAGTCTCTGTGTGTTCAAGGACACAGCTAAGCATGGTGATACATGCCTTTAATCCCAGTACCAACCATAGAGACCTGGAGGTCTGTATAGACAGGTAATGACAAGGAAGTCATGTGGCTGGGCTTAGAACCAATGAGAAGGCAGAACAGGAAGGCAATAAAGGTGCAGGTTATACAGAAAGCTACAGTGATGTAGTGAGCTAATGTTAGTTGGAGGCTATTGCTCTGATCTCTATGGCTTGCAACTCTGTATTTGGCTCCGTGTTTCTTATTTAATAAGACTGTTTAGAAATTCGTCTATAACCCTAACTGAAACATCCTGGGAACAAAGGAGCTCTGGGGCTGCTGAAGATCGCAAAATGCCAGCCAGCTACACCAGGTTGTATCAGCAAGGATGTAGAGTCTTCAGAGACAGCAAATGTGACTTGGACTTCAAGATTCCTGATGAAGCCAGCCAGCAGGTCCATCTCTCTGGCCTGTCTGGCTGACCTGTATAAGTTATCACATGGAAGTATGCAGTGGTGTCCACTGAAGGCCCCTTTGAACAGGATGACTGGGAAGCCCGGCAGAAGTCCACAGCTATTACAGGCATCCAAATGGTTGAGGATGATCTCATGGCGACCAACCCTAAGCAGACTGCCAAGGCTGTGGGTGAGAAGTCCTGCTACTGCCCCTGCTCAAAGTGAGCAAGATTGGCTCTCTGACTCAGTCTCTGAAGGCTTGCAAGCTGTCCCAGTCAATGGTTGGGGCATCATGACGTTCCTTCATTGCTGACCTGGTGGTGAGCACATCAAGCACTGGACACATCAAGACTGGTGCACATGCCTTGCCAATACAAGTATCAGGCCAAGTACCATCAGATTCTCAAAACTGAGGAGGAGCTCGGCATGAAGGCTAAGTTTGCCAGCAGGTCCTTCAGAAATCCTCTGGCCAAATAAACCATGGGCTGGCAACTCCTAGGACCCTGAGTCACTACTGGCTGCTTAGACCCTGTCCCTGATGTCACAGAGGAGGCTAAAGGCCAACCACTGATTGCTGGGCCTCTGAGTTATTCCCCAACATGCCAACCACTTCTTTCCTAGAAGATGGAAGCCATGCCTGACTCCCGAGAGCTCTACTGGAAATCCCAGTTCTGTAATCACGTGATTAGCCCAAATTATTTTTCCTGTCGCCTCACTTCCCAGCTAGTGTTTGGAGTCCCTGACCTCTAGTATGATAACCTGGGTGGCCACAGGCAAGACTCCCAATGGTTCTATGTGCAAAATAAAAACCTCAGTGACCCATTTAAAAAAAAAGTCATCTCATGAAAGGTTAAGAACAGAGAATACAAGAATACACCTAATATTGGCAAATGAATATTTATTTATTTAAACAGGGTCTTTCTACATAGGCTTGTTTGTCCTAGACCTCACTTTGTAGACCAGGTTGGCCTCAAACTGTTACAGAGATGCACCTGCCTCAGCCTCCTGAGTGCTGGAATTAAAGGCCATGTCACCATGCTCAGCTCCAAATTTTAAATAATCACAGTTTCATTACTGTTTATTGTAGTGGGTAGCGGTTCCAGCTTTGACTTGTAAGTACTACCCCCAGTGAGGTTTCCAGTAACTGTCATGCCTACCTATGACCTGCCCCTGAGGCGGGGCCAAGACAGGAACCCTTAAGACACGAGATCCAGATGTGCCGGCTCTCTTGGTTCCTGGTGATCCTGGATGCTGGAGGTAGACCTAGCAGAGTTCTCCAGAGAACACCGCTGGACTGCATTCTGCCTCCCCTGGATCCTGTAACCAATCCCTTTACTTGCTGTTAAGTTACCCCAAAATAAACCACCCTTTTAACTACATGGAATTGCCTTAATAAATCCCCTAATAGTTTATTATTTCTGTTTTTATTGTTATTGCCTGGCTGGGGATTGGGCCAGGGCTTCATGCTAAGCATTGGGCCAAGGCTTCATGCTAAGCAGCCATGTGCCACTGAGCTACACGCCAGCCTCACACATTTCACTTTACACCTTTAGTTTGAAGCAGGAACACCATTTTCACACATGCTGGTTGCTGTAATCATACATTTGCTTCTTTCTCATGAAGACAGTTTTGGTTAGGGATTCAGCTGGTGTAAGTCTTTTTGTGACAGAGTTGTTATCCGAGGAGGACTAGAGTGGGATGCTCCCTCACTTCTCTGCCTTGTAGACTCTGTCCACAGTTACAGTGCAGTCTTGCGGACATAACCTCAGAAGCCCAAGGCTCTGCTGCTGCTCTAAGGTGCTTTCGTGGGCCAGTGAGATGGCTCAGCAGGGAAAGGTGCTTGCTGTAAAGCCTGGTGACCTAAGTTCAGTTCCTGTAACCTATGTCAAGGTCAAGGAGAGAACTGACGCTGCACGGTTGTCCTCTGACACCCCTGCCATGAATGTACACCTTCACTCCCTCATCATACACACACCAGTAATAAATAAAAATTAAAAATATGTTGTAAATTATTTTATAAGCAAAGAGTGCAAGCACTTTGACAGTCACACACACACACACACACACACACACACACACACACACACACACACACTTTCTAGTATTTTTGCCTCTTGAGGAAAAGAAGAAAACTGCCTTCTAGCTTTGGTCCCAGAAATTCTGTCATGAAGCAGTGGAAGTGGCATTTTGGTAAGGCAACTTTCAACTGCTTTTCACCTCTCCATGTGTGCAAATGAACTGCAGTTTCTTCGGAGTGGATGATGTAAGCAGTACACTCATAAAAATATTAATTAATCCGGGGCTAGAGATGCCTCAGTGCAAAGAACACTGGCTGCTCTTGAGAGGACCCAAGTTCAGTTCCTGGCATCCATACAGTGGCTCACAACCATCTATAACTCCAATTCCAGGGAATCTGGGACATCTTCTTCTGGCTTCTGTGGGCGCCAGACACATATGTGGCACACATACATACAAGCAGGGAAGCATTCATACACATAAAACAAAAATACATCATTAAAAAGAACCATCATCCTGGCTACTTCTTTTAAAGTTTAACTCATGTATTTTGTTCATATACTAATGTGAATGAAGTATAATTTTATGTCTTTCTCTTATTTTTATAGTTGAGGACAGATGTTGTTAATACGTCTGCATTAATCTAATTCCCAGTGTCTGTATCTGATAGGAGCAAATAGTCTCTATTTCCAATCTCCACAACAGTGGTTCTGAGTCATGAAACGCTTAGCTTCTCTTTCCTGGTCTTCCCTCTAGCACCCCTCATGTCCTTCCAGGCCTTCCCTGTCTCTGCTGCTTGTCTACCAGCAGGGTTCCATGTGTGTGTGCTGAAAGCAGGAAATGCTTCCTGTTTTCAACTTTTTATTTAAGAAAAGCCAAGCAGGGAGTAGTCTCTGAGTTCGAGGCCAGTCTGGTCTACAGAGTGAGTTCCAGGACAACCAGGGCTTCACAGAGAAACCCTGTCTAGAAACAAACAAACAAACAAACAAACAAACAAAAAACCAAAAATCCACATACAGTGAACAGACTCATCCACTCTAAGGCTTTTCCAAATCTATTCTACACAATGGACTTGAAAAATTCATTTTTCCCCTGAAACTACTTATGTTACAAAAATTATAAAGGTGATTTTGGGGCATAAATTACACAATTACTGATTATGCCAAGTTCAGAGGTTAAAGGTGATAATCAAAAAAGCTGGATAGTTGGTCTTCCAAAGGAAGAGACCAATGTCAAATCTCAGGACCGAGGCTGAGCAGGAAGCCAGTCTGACTCCTGCCCTTTGACTGTCTTGGGTAACACTGAGTCTCACCAGCACTGTAAATGTCTGTTACAGTATCAGAGTTTACCATTTCAACACTCTGGTCTTAATTTCCACTCTCTCTCAACTCCTGGGTTGACTACAACCCTGTCTTCAACCAGCCAAGGAAGTTTTCTTCATTGTGTTGGCCTGGTGCCCATGCAGAGCCACCTCTGTGCCTGGGTGCTGTTCTCTCTGGGTCTCTTTTCATGGGGAACTCTCATGCGCAGATACACCTCAGCATCTCATATACTGAGCCTTCGATTTAAACTTCAACTGACCTCTCAATACACACTATTCTAGATGTGGTAACTCACTGAATTCAACGTTCCCACCCGCAAGAGATTACTGTGTTTAGGATACGAGGTGAAACAAGTGTGTGCCTTTTCAAGGGGGCACAGATCACAGTGCTCAATATCTTCTGAACCTCTCTTACATTACTCTCACACTTCTGGGTGTGCTCATCTTTTTCCTCCTATATAGACTGAATGCTATTTGAGAGAAGGGCATGTAAACTTCTTTAGAACAGTTGTTCTCAACCTTCCTAATGTGCAGTCCTTTAATACAGTTCCTCATGTGTCGGAACACCGTCAAAGGAATGGCACGTGGTGAACAATGCCGTGGGGAACTGTGTGAGAGGCTCCAGGAAACAAGGCAGAAGGTCTTTACCTCAAGTGTATTTTGTTCCATGGATTGTTCTTGGATGTGATTTCATGCCTCCTGCAACAAATATTTGCATTCAATTTATAAGACATGTTTATTCTTGTCCAATGTTGGAACACAGCTACAGAACCCAATCTTCAGTGTGCCCTGAACCTGGATACGGCCTTCTGCTTTGTTTTCATGCTTTCCCAGATATAATCTATAGTATGTGCCAGGCATTGTGTTTAAATTGGTCTGTCCTGAGAAAGTTCTGGGAAAGGGCTGCTCTGTTAATATTTAGTATGTGCTTACTGACGTTTATTTACATGTTTTTCTGACCATGTTTTTGTGAATTCAAACAACCTTCCTTGGATCATGCTTTCTTTGTGTACAAAAGTGCACTGAAACTGAAGCCAGGTTGTCTGCAGCATTAGGATATCTGATATGTGATCCCTATGAAAGAGTTGTTTGACCTCTATAGGGGTTGTGACTCACAGGTTGAGAACCACTGCTTTAGAATATCCATGGTACCAAGCACTAAACACATATGTAGTAGGGTACATGTGTGTGTGTGTGTGTGTGTGTGTGTGTGTGTGTGTGTGTGTGTGTGTATGCTTATTGAGTGAATAAATGGTATTCTTTGTAAGATGTCTGAATATATTTACTAAGTAACATTTACTTTGTATTTAACTATTAATTTGATGTGGGTATTTTAGGATGTCTCACCTTAGGAGTGAGTGGACATGACTAGACCATGGGTTTTGGTTCTAGTTAGAGTTACCTGTGCTGGTTAGTTACTGACCCTCCTAACACACTTCAAACACTTTCTGACATGAACTCATTTGATAGTACCTACAGGTAAGCACAGTCTAGGCAGGTAAGACTCCTGGAGATGGCTCTGTGGAGAAAAGTCATAATTCTCTTCCCTTTGTTTTCAAACCTGATTTCAAAGTAATCAATCTGTTAGCAAAGCAAAGAGGCAGTTACTGAACTCTTCGGTTCATGCACTTGGGTCTGTATTAGCTCCCAGGGGGTACGGAACAGAACATACACTCCTCCCTGGTCTTCACATCTTCTCTCAAGACCTTGCTGATGCCGTCAAACAGACTCGGGTCTGCTCCCGTCCTCGCTGTGCTGACATCCCGGGTCAGCGGCTGCCACACCTGTCTCCCATGGGGCGAAGTTCCACAAGGACCAGGGTTCACTTGCCTGTTATTCCCAAACAGGGACTCTTTACTTTTTAGTATCTTGAACTATTGTGATTAGAATCATTTCATAGATTGAAGCAGATCCAGAAATAAATTTTAAAGGACTAAAGATGTTTTTAGGGAGGCACAGGGTAAGAAAGAGAATGATTCTGTGGTAAATGACAATAAAATGTTATCAGATGGCAAAAAGCAAAGATTTTTAACTCTACTCAATTCAATTATATTAAGTTCTGTTTCTTTTATTAACAAGAACGATATGATTTTAAACAATACTCTAGAAAGGATTATCAGATAGATTATTTCTTATACCTCAAAAATGATGTTATGATTGGCAGGGTCTAAGCATGGAGATGCTGACAACAAACTGAACTACGTGGGACTCTCAATTCCTTTCTAACAGCTTCTTCACTATTAGGAGACAAACAGACACAGAACACCAGCACTTCAATGCTATCAGGGCCTTGGTCCTCTGAAGGACTGAATCACATCACATACAGGGTCTCATGCAGGGTTCCCATGAACGTGGGTGCTGTGTGAACCAGCTACGCTCCTGGGGCTGTCAGAGCCTTTGCTTACACCCACAGGCAGCGTCTTAATGTTCTGGTCAAGCTTTTATATGCAGCTAAAGTTTGGCATAATATTAACACACATGGTCTGGCTTGGCAGTCATAAGTTGAAGCTTTATGAGAAAGTATTATTCATAACCAAAGAGACTGTAAACAATAGGGTCTAAAACCAAATCAGGCTGTTGCCAGGTCCCTTGAGTGTATCCTGTGGCAGAGCTCTCTCCACGCTGAAGGCATCCCAGCTTGGAGGACATGGAATGGGCCTGACAGCAAATTTTAGCCTGTTTTCTGTTGTGATAACAAGAAACCCGAGATTGAGCAATTTATAAAGAAAATGAGTTTGTTTTGCCTCGGTCTGGAAGCCAGGCTTTGAGAGGCTGTGTCAGGTGACAGCCAGTCTTATTGCTGATGGGCGTTCTCTGCAAAGGGTCAAGTGTTCCACAGTAAGGCAGAACATCTGAGCTCATCAGACAGAACTGGTCCCCCAGGACTCTTTCTCCATCTTAACTGCCCCCGGAAGTTCAGACACGACAGCTGAACTGAGCTTCTGCCCTCAGGAAACCTCACCCTGGGAATTACATTGCAGATGAATTTTGGTGAAGATATTCAAACCCAGTAAGTGAAGCTGGCACAACACATTGCCACATCTGCATTGCTGAGCATTTTTACCTATGGGAAGAGGCACAAAAGAATGGCTCATCAAAGCTATGAATAACGTAAGGTCGGATGAACAGTTACTGCAGGGGTGGAGGTTTACAAAGATAACACAGCCAAGCACCCACTGCCTAGAAGAGACCCGCAACACGACAGCCCCTTGTGCCTCTTCCCCATCACAACCAACCCTAAGGTAGCCACACTCTGCTTCCTGCCTCTATCCATTAGTTTTTCCTGTTCCTTGACTTCTACATAACACGAATCAATAATCTCATGGTGTCTTTCTTTGAATGTCATACTTGTGAGGGTCATGTATTTCAGGTTCTTCTACATTTTTATTTCACGGTCATGTACTATTCATTATATGAATAGAGCAGTTTGTTTTTCCATTCTACTACATATGGGTCCCTCCCTCTAGTAATTTTCTGTTCAAATTAAACTAAGCACCAGTTATGCAATGTACAGAGGTGGAGGCAGAGATAAAGCTCCCATGCTTACTCTAAGTCTGGCTTGGAGAATGAGCATGTGTATTAAGCTTTCCTGATGTGACTTCAAACTCTGAAGTTATAAAAATGGTATAGAATTTAATCATGTTTATACTGTAGGGGATATCCACAGGAAGAAATACTTCCTTCCTGGATTCTTATCTTGCTCTGCAAAGTTTTGCCTACGTATGGAGGGTTATCTAAACCTATGCTGAGAGATGCCAATTATTTGTTTATAATTTGTGTCAGCAGATGGTCTACATAAATATTGCCTAGGTACTCTAAAGAAACCAAGAATATCCAATTTCTAATAGACTGGAAGTAAAGAAACTCAAACTTCTTTAAGATGGATTAATTTCTTGTTGAGACAGCCAAGTAAGATGCCAGTGTCTGCAACAATTTTAAGCATTTGAAGATGAACTGTATTACCATCTGATGTTCTCAAGTCAAGTGTATTACTTTCTGCATGGCTCTCTAAATGCCACTATATTATACACAGGCATCTTTGTAAAATAGAAAGCTCATGTCTTCAATGTATATCTAATTCTCTGAGAAAAAGAGCAGAGTGGAGACAAGACAAGGTGAGATGAGTCACAGAACACATGCTTACTGAATTCTAATACTGTTGAATAAAACAAGCCAGCAGAGCCAAGTCGGATTTCAGAAATGCTCAGTTATGACAAGAAAGAGGACTATTCACTTATTCCATCAACCCTACTATCTGCAAGACAGACAGGCTTTGCTTTCACTGAGCTGAAGGATGCAGGAAGAAAACGTAATGGATCATCTATTTGTGTAAAGTCGTTCGCAAACACCGGGAAGAGAACCCTGAGGATGAGGACTGAGGAATCAATCTGGATGGGATGTGTGTCAGGAAAGCACAACATTCCGGAAGTCAGAAAGGAGCAGTGTGGTGAGGTGGGTCTGAAGACCGCACAGGGTCTGTGCGCTGTGGGGAGGAACTCATTCTGTGGATAAGACACAGCAGTCCCACAGACGGTTGAAATGGCTCGTCTTTCATGTTTACATTTATGTGTTATAATAACACATGAGTAGACTGCATTAAGATCATTTTCACAGCCTATTTCCTGCTCTTATCACCCCTGCTGAATCATGTCTTCCCATCTGGTCCACCTCCTATTCTGATATCTTCTTTTGTACAGGCAGCCCCAACTGCTGTGTGTTCACGACCATGATGTCATGTCATATGAACTATCTGCTTCTGTTATGAAAATACTAAGTCCAAGTTGGGTGTGGTGGAGCACCCCTGTGATCCCAGCATTATAGAGATGGGGGCAAGAGGATAAGGAGTTCAAGGTCATCTTTGGCTACACAGCAAGTCCTGGGCTAGCTCGGGCTACATAAATCAAATTACAACTAACTAAAAACAGTAATCTACTAAGTTGGGAAGAATTGTGTTGCCTAAGTTTTACAAGTTTGGAAACTGTAATGTGCTAAAGCTGTACAGCTTTCTACAAAGCATCACAGTAGGAATAATGCAATTAAAATACACATTCTTTCTTCCCTGTCGGAGTGGCTAACATATTTTTGATGAGCAATGGTGCAACTGCTTAATTTAATACTTGGGAGAGTAACCTACTGATTCCTGTTCTAGGATTTTATCCTGTATATATTTTGTACACCCCCTCCCCCACAGAGATACCCAGTGAAACATTACTTGTGATGACGGAAATAATTACCCATTCCAGGGAGACTGCCGAGGTGACAGAGCACACAGTCATCCAAGTATCATGAAAGCATGACACAGCCACATGCACAGGACAGCCTTCTGGACACTCAGTAAGAAAATGTGGAAAACAGAATGGACAATGGGTGTGGGGGCCATCCCACTCCCATTTTCCCCCAGGGTACTCTTGACCAGGAGCAGCATGACATATTAGCTAGAAATTTAGAGGGGAGAGAAACATAGAAACGCAGGATAGCCTCGGGAGGGCTTGGATCTTAATCCACCAGGCCCCGACTTTCTCTGCCAAAGGGCTTTAAAGGAATGCCACGGGTTGGAGCAAGAGACCTCTCCCACAACACAGCCAAGTGCAGACCAATCCAGACACCTGGTGACCATGCATGTGGTCAAGCCATCCCCTTGATGCAGCCCTGCTGTGTAAAGCAAGCTGGGATCTCACTAGGAAAACTCTGCGGGCCCCAACAAATGGGGCAGTAAGCATTAACAGTACTGTATGGCCCTGGGCTGCTGGGATGCCAGTGCCCACTTTACTTTTTAAAAACTATCTTAAAAATATAATATTTCCGTTTTCAAAGTAAATCACTAAAACAAGGAATTTTCAAGGAAGGAAGAAATAAGAAAAATAATGGAAATGAAAAGACCTTGTAATGAACATACTGTTTTATGCATTCTTTCCTTAACATGCTGGTGTTTTACATACCCCGGAGACAGAGTTAAAGGTAAGTGAGTGGGCAGGTACATGGCAGACATTGTATAGATACAGGTCTGCAATTTGGTAAATACCAAAATGAAAAAAAAAAATCCTAATTTAACTCTTAATTCTTCCCTAGAAGAGAAGCCAAACACGTGTGTCGGGGTGACCTGTGAAGTCCAGATGCTGGCACTGTGACCTACAGGGTCTCCTGGCTCAGAGGACAGTGGGCGACAAGTCAGGGTTCAGGAGGCAGGGGTCCCTGGCCCGGTACTTACTAGCTATAGACCCAGAACTGTAATCACTTCCTGTCTGTAAGATTAAGCTTCCCGTGGTGTCAGTTTTTGAAAGGGAAAGCTGGAGAAAGGTTATCTAGTCCACCCGCCTGCAGAGATCTGCTTGAACAGCAGGGTATAACTTAAAAATAAATTACCAAAGCATGATTTGGAAGCCTGTAGGAATCATCTACCTGATCCAGTTATTTTCATAATTTATTAGCAGTAAGCTATTCTTTTACTAAGATATTTTACGTAATTTTGTATAAGCCTGTCAATAACAATACTTCACATGAAAAAATATCTTTCTAATCTCCTAGTACTGAGAACATGAGAAAGAGAAAATGTTACTTTCTTAGTTTTTCCAATAATTCATGTTTTCCTTTGGGAATCTCATTCTGGAAATGCACAGATGCAGAAGAATTCAGTTTGGGTCAACAACAGCACATTCCTATGGGTGACAGCCCTTGGTCTAGGAACGCCCATGTCTCTATCTACTGACTCTCAAGTGTACACTGGGAGCTCACATCTCTAACCTGAACTTCAGACCTGTCAAGCTACTAGCTGGGCACTCTGAACATGTCCTAGCAGGTGCCAGTGAGGTCCTCAGAGGCACAGCCTATTTTATCACCAAGATCAGAACCCAGAGTCCTCACAAATGTCTTGAGTCAGTTGCTAATAGATAGGATTGCCATTGAGAACACAATGGTTGCTAGCCAGGCATGATACCACTCATTCAGGAAACATCTGGCAACCGTAGATATTTCTCTTTGTCCCCAAGGAGGCAAAAAGAAATTAATATTGGTATATTGTGGGCAGGAAGCAGGGATGCTGTTAGGATACTACATCACAGGGGACATTGCTCCACAGGACATAGTTACACTCAAATGTCTTTTGTGGCCAGGTTGAGATAGGCCCCTTCTATTGTATCCTGGATGTGAATTCTACTCTTGAAGGCCTCCTCTTGCCCATTTCTGTATGCTTGGCATCTGGATGGCTACACGCTGCACACCTACGGAATACAGGCGACAAAGAACTCAAACACTACTGCTCTTGTTTACATCTCACAGCTTAGCCTTCCTGCTTTTCTGGCCTCAGCCATGGCACTAACTCTAGGTGTTCTCCTCACTTCCATACTCCTGGGCTGCACCTCAGTCACTGGCACTGAGTAAAGGCCCTGAGAGTAGTGGGTTCAGGAACGTCTTTATAAATTAGCCTTAAAATAGGTATTTTACACACAAACACTCTAAGGCAATTAGGCAGGTCTCTGCTACCAAACTGAGACTATAGAGAAAATGTACCCAAAGTCCTGATGCACACATTCACCACCATTCCTCTCGACTGTTTCTCCTTCCTTACTATGAGGCAAACCTGTACAATATCTACACATGGCCAGCTTGTAACCGACTTGCTTCCTCTGTCCCATTTTCCTCAGAGGTGCTTGAGCCAGACTCTAAAGGGCTGCCAGATATCAAGAGACCCAGATCCAAATCTGAGGGAGGACTAATCTAGGCAATAGGGTTGATAAGCAGTTTCAGAAATGAACTCAACTTGCCCAATCTCCAGGCCTGAGCAAACCTAACACTGCATACAACCAGCCAGGCAAATGCCAAGCTCTGTAAGGCAGGGGGTACTATGATTTCCCTTACATGTACAATACTGTGTCCTCTCCCATTCCTTAAGTGAACAGTAAAATAAGTTTTCATCTGATAGCCCATTGACACAGGGTCTGTTCCAAGCCCAGGGACTTTTTCACAAGGTTGAGGAAACACCAAATTTGAAGCTTCTTCACCCTAGTTTTAGTGAAGGAGCTTCTCTTTATAAGACTATTCCTTAAGTGTTATCTTACTGTCTTTGTTCTGTGACTCAGGGACTTTCATAAAACAATGTTTTCTGGGACTAACGAGCATGCCACTTACTAGCTTTTGTGTGTGGAACATTGAAGACATCAATGTAAAGAGTTACTTTAGCCATGCACGGGGAGGGGGTTCTTCTTGGAAAACCACCTTCCTGAGTGGTGAGTGCTATCTTTTCTTAGTCCCAGTGGCAGAGAAGCCACTTACCTCCCACAGACCTGAATGTCTCCCTGTCTCCTGCTTGAGAATTTCCCACGGAGAAGGCCCTTTGCAGAGTTCAGCCCAGTTATGCTGCAGTTATAACAGTCAACACCAGCTCTCAGGGCTCAGAGGGGCCGAGTGGACACGGTCTAAAAAGATGATATTGGCTTCGGCAGTAAGTGGTTTTTAGGAGGCTATACTCTCCCAAACTACAAGCTGCAACACACTAGAGAAAGCTAGAGACACAGGTGATCCTTCCAAGATACACAAATGCCAATGTTCTCTCAGTCAAGTGGCTGATGTCCTATTATCATAAGGCATTTGGTTTATAGCAATAAAGCTGGTACCCTTTGAACACCTGACATCCAATCCTGGCGTGTTGGTCTTCTTTGTGGGAAGGTGTATTACAACATAGTTACCATGGTATAATTTTAAAAGCATGAAGACAGTAATATTTATTAATTTATTATTATTATTACTATTATTTTTGAGACAGGCTTTCACTATAGATAGTCCAGGCTGGTGTCAAACTCATGATCCTCCTGCCTCTTCCCTCTGAGTACTAGATGACAGCACACACCATGTACCTACATTGTTCTACTTTTGATCATCACATCAATTTAAACATTTCACACATTAAAGGACAACATGACATTTCCTCGGGTTTGTCAAAAAAGGAGCATAGATGGGGTATAATTAAAGCAAAACCACACAACACCCTGCCCCATATCCTAGAGAGAAGTCAGATCAATACCAAGTACTACTGACCCACAAAATGTAAGCAGTGCTTCTGATGGTCATGATACTGAGAATGCAGTGGTTTGGACATTAATCAAATATGAAAATAGCCTGTGAAATAGGAAATTACTTTTCTTGTAGCTTAGGGCTGGAAAAATTCAGAAATCAGAACTTAAGCATTCAACATAATTTAATGTCTCAGCCTTTGCAAATTAGAAACATATTTGAGGAAAGCCCTCATTTTCTCATATCCCCCATCCTTTTCTTTTTTGGCTAGAGTCTCACTATATAAACCAGGCTGGCTTCAAGTTCTCAGAGAACCATTTGCCTCTCCGAGTGCTGGGATTAATGGTGTGCATCACCATGCCTGGTTCCCATGCCTTTTCAGAAAAAGATTTTTAATTTTATGTATGTGTGCCATGCAAAGGCCAAAAGAGGATGTTGGCTCCCCTGGAGCTGTTCAATGTGAGTGTTGGGAACTGAATTCCAGTCCTCTGCAAGAGCAGCAAGTCCTCTTAACCACTGAGTCCTCTCTCTAGCATTCTTTCCCCACGCTTCTGGCAAAATTCAAGAGCAGGCACCCAAATTTTCTTTTAAATAGTCTTTTCTCCCTGAATCAGCTCTTGCCTTGCTGTTTCCAAATAGTCTGACGTAATGAGCTGAACCAGAATATGGAACTTAAGAAGCAGTCCTCAAGGCTAGGTGGTGGCACATGCCCTTAATCTTACATTCGGGAGGCAGAGGCAGGCGGATCTCTGTGAGTTCGAGGCCAGCCTGGTTCACAAATTGAGTCCAGGAGAGCCAGGGCTGTTATCCTGTCTCAAAAAAACAAAAATAAAATAAAAAAACAGCATCAGTACTTCTCCAAGGAGGCAAGGAATTTCTACCCCACCCTCTACCCATATTGGGAATGGAAAACTCAGTTTAGAATTGGGCTGGGTTCCAACTGGACTACCATTTCCTGCATGACACTAACCTTCAAAGGCCTTGGTTTTCTTATCTACAAAGGAGAAATAATCCACACTTTCTTTACTGAAGAGTTGCATGAGTTAAATGAATCAACAACTGTCTGATTTACCGGGCATTTCTTTGTGGGACAGAAATCCTGCACACATGGAATTTTGGTGAGAACTGCAGGAAGGGAACACGACAGACAATGAAATACATAACGAGTGAGCAAGAAATGCTAAAGCCAAGAGTCACGTCTGAAGGTCATGGTAGGAAGGTTTCAGAGAACGTAGGGACAATGGAATTTGTCACATAGGAAAGCCTCTTTGAGGTGGCATTTGAATAGACGTGAAGGGGTAAATGGTGTGAGGCAGACACATTTCTGGGAGAATTCAAAAGCAGGAAGAAGGAAGAACAAGTGCAAGGGTCCATGGAAGAAGCAGGTGTGGGATATCTGGATGGGAATGAGGGCCGTGACTTTGAACCAGAGATTCTGGTGTTCATTCAACAAGCTGGAAGCCACTGAAAGGTTTTAAGCAAAGCACAGATAAACAGAGACCTCCACCATTAAATGGAGCTGGGTCTGGGCAGGCTTTTCAGAGGTAGAGATCAGATAAGAGGCGGCCACAGAAATCGGGGGGGGGGGGGGAAGGGACTAGTGGATGGGGTTTGAACCACATTGTCACTTGGGAGAGGTGATGAGGACTAAGTCAGAACTGGGCCTGGACAGTTTGCTGAGAGGAACCAAGGATGACTGCAAGGTTTCAGTCTGAGCCAGGAGGGAAGTGGTGTGGGAGAAGACTGGGGATGTGCTGGGGTGCAGTGAAGGTGTCTGATCAATACTTGGTGATGACTGTTGACATTCAAATAGAGATGTCAAGATGACATTCAAATACATAGAAGGGACTGGATCCTGGACAAACTTCAAAAATACATGAACTCATGTTCCTTCATGACAATCCTGTGTTCTCTATGCCCAAAAGTGGGCAGCTGGCCTTTCAGTTTCTTTGTGAAAATTACAGGAGCATATACATCCTTTTCTTTGCACAGTAGTGGCGATGGCAGTAAGGACAGGGCAGCCGTCACCTAGGCAGGAGGTGGGTGCCCAGCTGCTTTCTGAGCTTTAGTTAGAGACCTCTCAGGCTTCCAGATGCTGGGCAGCACCATTTCTTACTATAACTGATGACCTTCCCTTTTCATAGGCCGTCTTCCTCACTCAGTCCTCTAAAGTAAAAACTAACAAGGACCATATGTCTATATCTCTAGCTATCCATCCATCCATCCATCCATCCATCCATCCATCCATCCATCCATCCATCCATCCACCCATCCATCCATCCACCCATCCATCCACCCACCCATCCATCCATCCATCCATCCATCTATAGTCTCCAGTGACTTAAATCATCTCTGCTGTTGTTCTAGCACAGCTAACATTTTTTCTTTTTCGTTCATATTCCATTATTAAGCAACTTGGTTAGATGTCAAAAGGAAATCACTGAGTACTGTTCCCTCCAAATAAGATATACTCCAAATAAATTCAGACGTATTTTAAGATGTAACTTTTATAAAAAGAAATGTATTAAAAAAGCTTTTTAATATCATTCTTTAAAAACTTTTATTGCACCCTAACATTTATTTAGTGTGTGTGTGTGTGTGTGTGTGTGTGTGTGTGTGTGTGTATGTATGTGTGTGTGTGCGCACACGTGTGCATGTGTACCATTGCATGTGTGGAGACAAAAACGTAACTAGTAAGAGTTGTTTCTCTCCTTCTACTATGTGGGTCCCAGGGATCCCATTCAGGCTGTCACACTTGGTGGCAAGCACCTTTACCCATTGGGTCATCTCACTGATACCTTGATATTTGTCTTAGTTTTGCATATACAAATACTTCTGGGCATATATGTAATTTTAATATTGTTTTAAAAATACCCTAGGTATACACTTTACCATTGCTTTTTGGAGACTTCCACTGGTATATACTGTTGTCTATAAAGACACGTTCCAGTAATGGGCATGAATATTGACACAGCATGCCTGCTGGGTGCACAGGCTGCCTGAACAAGTAAAAATAACAAACACACTTAATTGCCATGTACCCGAAAGCTCACTCATCTTGTATAAAATTTGCAGATCCCTGGGAAAGCAGAGAAAGCTATGTGTTTCTATTCTACAGACAAACATCTGACCTGTTACCTAGCCGTTATTTAAGATGGATGTTATTAAAGTCTCTGGAACACAAGACATCAGATAGAATGTCATGACAGTTTCAAAGTGTTTTTTTTTTTTAAAGAAAAAATATACATACAAGAATGTAACATAGTCTGTTACTACATTTCCTGTTGCTTTTATGTGGATGGGACTTTCAAGAAAATAGTACTTTGACATTTTTTTCACCAAATGGACAAATGGAGAGAAGGGCACATGAAAATGCAAACCATTCCACTTCTTACTGGTGTCAAGTAAATGCACGCTACAACTGGAGGATGTCATTTTTCATATCTCAGACTGTTTTAGATTAAAAAAAACAAACCTGAGGGCAGATAGGAAAATTCTGTCCCGTCGTCACATGATGATGGCCATAATGTGAACTTATAGCTTTTCTGGAGGGTAAATTTGTCAACCTTTATCAAAAATTCTACAACTGTGCAAGCTTATCTACCCAGAAATTTCATGTCAACAAATATAGCCTCAGGGAATAAATGTACAAGAATGCATAGTATGCTAATTACCAGGATGCCACCACATCACCAATTATAATACAAGTACTGACAGGAACCTAAGTGTTCAGCCACAGGAGGCCAATTCTATTTTGGTACATTTATACAATGAAGAATTATGTAGGCCCTGTAATTGTGATACAGTGACATGTTCATTGGGAATATGCAGCACTTGGAGAAATTACAATAATCATGAAGCCATGGAGGGTAAGGGACTGTTTTGATAAAAGTTTGTACATGTGTGTCAGCATGATACATATCAATGTGTACATACATGAAAAAAGAACAAAAATATCCAAAGGGATATACTGAAACTGTGTGAATAGTCTGTCTGGGGGGATTAAATTATAGGTAAATTTGTTCTTTTTGCTTGTTACAATTGCACTTTATTCTGTAACAAATATCCAGAATGCAAAATTAAAAATTAAAGATTTTGAGAACAGAAATACTTACACTATGAGTAAGAAAATACAATTCCCAGCAAAATACAAATCTACTTTTACTTCATAAATAGAGACATATCTGAATCCTAACACTAAAATATTTCTCTGCACTAAAAAATACAAATGACATTAAAAACCATTTAGACATACCATCAAGTTTATTATACTTTCCTTTTTGGCCATAATGTACTATTCCTAGCCCATTCAACAGGCACCATAACAGAGAAATATTATTGGTGAGTAAACGATCTGATTTTGAAAAACTAGGTACGGGAACGTGGTGTCTTCAAGCTGATGCAGCCCTCCCTCTGCTCACAAAGTTCCTGTGCAGGACAAGATGCTCCCAGTCCCACCCAGACCTTCAGATACCGTTAGTTCTGCTCAAAGCTGTCTTTCTCACTGAAGGGGTGAAACAGAGTCTGTAGCAACAATAACAGCAACAAAAACATGTCATGCTTTGACTAATATTTTTGGCATGTATATCTAAAAAGATAATTCAGTTTTCAGAGTGCAAGGAAATGTTACGTTAAGCAGCAAAGGAGCGCCAGGTGAGAGAGGCAGGGAAAATGGTACAGGTGACCATGAAGGTGGGCGGCATGGGAAGAGGGGGCTGGAGAGTCCTGGACATGTGCTTTAGAGGTGAATAAAAGCCTCATCTGAGCTAACTGCTGTCTCCTTTAAGGGATCTGCCTTCAACATTGAGCTCTAAAACTGCTAACTTAGAAGTGACACTTTGCTTTTTCAAGTTTCCTATATGATTCTGGGAAATGAACATTTAAATTGTGGTTCCAGCTGCTCAAGTCCAATTTTCCCTGATCGTCCAGGCCAGTCAGTCAGAGGAGGGGTTCCGCGGAATTCAGCTTGCTTTGGACACTCTGGACAAAGAGAAGCCAGTGTCTTGGACGTAGAGTCAGTCAAAAGTGGACTGCAAAAGTAGGTCAGGTTTTTCTCATGAAGAACAGACGTCTACATTCCTGTAGCCAACAGCTTCAATGCTTCTACTTCTGTCCCATTCAGACACCCAGGACAAAGTGTGAGCTGGTCCACACCGAGGTCCGGACACGTCTGTCTACAGCACATTCCTTTCATGCCCTGTCCTCACCAGTAAACCCTGCAGGGCGGTGCTGTGTCGTCCAGTGCGGAGTATACTGTCTGAAGACTGCTGCTGCCATGCTGCTGGAGACCCTCCTCAGTCTCACCTGAGTTCCTCGTCTACACAGAGAGTACCCCACAAAGGCTAGGACATGGCCCTACCAGAGGACCAAGTCAGCTGACCGAGAATGCTCACCCCTCCCCAACCCCGCTACTCCAAAGGTCAACAGATGCTACCACAGTGACTAGCTCAGTTACGACATTCCTAAAAATGTCTCCTTAAAGGTAGAGAATTCCAGCTTCCAAGCCCACAAATTCTATTTATATGACAATAAAGGAAGTCTTACCTTTCTGTCTTAATTGATCATCACTTTTTTTTTCTTTCTGATTCTCACATACTTAGACATGGCAAATTCTATTTCTATAGTTTTATTTTTATTTTATGTGTATGAATATTTTGCTTGGATGTATGTCTGTGCAGGCAGCACCATGGAGGCCAGAAGAGTGTGCTGGATCCCCTGGAACTGGAGTTTTAGACAGCTGTTAGCACCATGTGGATCCTGGGAATCGAACCTGGGTCCTCTGGAAGAGCAGGCACTGCTTTTAACTCCTGCAGCATCTCTCTGCCCGCCTCCATCTCCGCAGTTTTGGCTTATCCTCCCACTGCGTCAAGGCCTCTTCAAACACTAAATTCTTTTACCCAATTTAATACTTCTTACTTTTAGCCTTGCGTGATCTGAAAATGTTGTCACACAGCTAGATGAACAAACCTGGGATGCCTACCTCACTGCACAGGTCCCACCAGGTTGATGAGCAGGACAAGTCCTGACTACATTTTCTCTTCTGTACTCTACACCGTGACCTTAGAGGCTACCCGAGGAAGGCCTCATGCTCCCACCAAGACAGCAGGTACTCCAGGGGACTTACCAGCTATTCCAAAGTAGAAGGAACGATAAATGGCTCCCATTCAGCAAAGGGAGAAAGTGAGCAGTAGATTCACCATGGCTTTGTCATGGAACCCTAGCAAACGCAAGGACTAGGTGGTGCTGAAAGCAGCAGTCCTGTAGGCATGCCTAAGAGCGCTGGGAAATGTAAGGCACAAAGGGTTGGGGTTGACATCCCGACTCAAACCCTGACACCCAAATTTGCTCCCTGCACAGTGCTGACAAGTTACTGGAGTCACTACTGTCCCCCGTCCCCTGTTTTTTTCATCACAATGCTCTCTGGGCATCAATGGAATGAAAGGAAGGAAGCCAAGAAAAAATAAAAAAGAGGTGGGAGGGCCATAGAAAATGTGCTGAAGGCCAATACACAACACAGATGCCTATTTCTTTCTACAGGAAAGACAACTCAGTGTGGTGATGTATTGTGTGCCCCCCCAAATTTACCTGAGGATCAGAGGAAAAAGCCAGCCACTATATTAAACATAGAAGTCAGGAAATGGTAGCACACACCTTTAATCCTAGCACTTGGGAGGCAGGGATCCCTCTGGGTCTCTGTGAATTCAAGGCCACACTGGGAAATAGAGCCAAGCGTGGTGACACACATCTTTAATCCCAGTACTAACCATAGAGGTCTGGAGAGCTGTATAGACAGACAGGAAGTGACAGAGCTGGGCAGGAAGAGGAAGTGATGTAGCTGGGCTGAGAGAGCAAATAAGGGGACAGAACAGAAAGGCATATAGGCATGGGTACACAGGAAGTAGCTCTCTCTCTTTAGAGACTGAGGTGTCAGTGAGGTGAGGTTAGCTTGTGGCTTCTCCTATTCCTCTGATCTCTCAGGTTTCAACCCCGATATCTGACTCCAGGTTTTTATTTAATAAGACCGTTTAGAATTTGTCTACAACTTAGAGGCAGAAGGGACTTTTCCTGGTGACGAACAGACACAGCCAGTGAACTCAGGGTCTTGGCTCTGCCAGAATGGAGAATAAGTGCTAATGGCCAGGGGCAGAGGAGATGAATGAGAAAATATCTTAAAGTATACTACCTCATCTTAATAGAAGAAAGTCCTGTTCCGATTGTACTGTACTCTTGACTTGTGTTAGGCATGAAAAAATTACATTTCATTAATGGGCTATTAATATAAAATACATATGTGTGTATACACACATATCTTGGCATTAGGGATGGACCCCAGGATCTCACCCAGGATCTGCTCCCAGCCCCTTCTCCTGGGATCGCTGCGGTTTCTCTTGGCTGCATGTGAGCAGCTGAGCTGCGGAGGCAGCAGAGATATGCTGATGCAGTAAATCCACCTTTGACGCCTCCTCTGCCTGCAGTCTGGCTTCTAGCCTGACCTGGGTCCAATCCCATTTTACCCATAAAACATGGCGTTTTCTGTAATATCAGATCATATGCTATAGAAGAGAGATAATGAGAGAGAGCACTGACAGGAGAGGAAGCTACGGTGGAGGAGCAAGGGCTAATTCTCACATTTTCTTTCCTTCTAAGCATGATGGGTCCTGGGAAGCCGCCTATACCAGCAGAGCAGATATACATCCCCATACATACATTTCATATGTACATACAGAACACATATTGCTAAAAATAGACCAATACATCATACTGACCTTAGGGGGTTTAAATGGATAGTCTGGTGAGAAGGTAATGTCAAGAAAGAAGACCCCTCCTTCATAGACAGATCCTGGGGGTCCCAGTATAGTTGACCTCCATTCATAAATGTTGTCTCCTTTGGGTCCAGCACTGGAATAAGACACACAAATGAAATATGCTTAGAAATTACAAGAAGTTTGGAATTAAAATTAAATATTTATGATAACAATCAGTTGAGTAATTCCATAAAACACAATAAAGTCAATAGGTTAATTTTATCTATCTATCATACTGTCCATGTCAATATCATTGTTCTACAAACAGAACATGCTGGAATCACTCAGTGCAACAGAGCCGGAGGCTCTCTTGTATCACTCACAGCCCAAACACCATGTCCCAAGTTTCCGAGGACACCAGCCTTGTATAAATATGAAATTATCTGTGAAGTCTTGAGAAGGGTGACATAGCCCTGGGGCCCATGACACAAAGTTTCCAAGTGAGAGCTAATGCAGAACGGCTGGCCTAACCCTCCTCTAAGCACTGAGGACACCGACAAAACATGACACCAGGAAACAGCCACATTCAGGAGACCCAGCCCTGCACCAAGCCGACCACAACCTCTTCCTCCTACCTCATCTCCTAGATGATATGAAGTGGCATTTTATTTCATGACTGCATTTTATAACTTCCACTCTGTTCCTCCCTAGAATAACAATTCCTTGAGGAGTAGATTTTGCCTTCCAAGTACATTTGTTGACAATGACAGGCTAATGGCTGAGCAGGTCACATGACTGGAGGTGGCCAACATAAACCTGCATCTCCAGCAAATTCCCTCAGGAGAGTAAAGGCCAGTGTGAAAGTGACGGTGTTCCTTGTCAGTGAGCAGCAGTGCCACAGACAGAATGCAGCTTTCCAGGAGCCGGGGTGTGGCTCAGGGGTACGGTGCTCAGTGCTCCCGGTGCTCGGTGCTCCCGGTGCCCTGGGCCTGACCTCAGAGCCACTCCTTCCCCTGCCCATGAGAAATGGGGGAAACTCAAAGTAACTGGAAAGGTTTTCCAGGTTCTCTCTGTGTTCTCAGGTTCTTGTGTGCAATAACTCCTCCTATCCTGTAATGAGGTGGGCAGCGCTATGAACGCTTAGGAACTTTCAGCTACAAGATGTGATTTCAAAGTCACTGCAAGAAGCATTGATCATAACCAAGATGAGACTATACAGTGATAAAAATTCTAATGTATTTCACCTCACTAACAGATCAAAGTAGAAAAGAAAATGTTCCTCTCACAGGTTACAGAGAGAGAGACTTCCTCCACTTTCTCTTCCTTCCTCTTCCTCCCCTTCCTCCCTTCACCTCCCTTCTTCCCCATCCCCTTCCTTCTCTCCCATGCAAAAACAAAATCTCTAGTGTATGAGTGACAGTTCATGTCTATAAACTAAGAAATAATATTTAGATAATGCAAAACTGACCAAATCTTAGGGCTTAAACATAAATTCTTATGAATTAATAGGAAAAAGACTAATAACTCACTAGAAAGACACTAATAGACTTTTCTAAAAGGTAGAAATAAAAATGAAAATGCTTAGTTTCATCAAAATTGGGAAAAAATAACAATTAATTGGCAAAAGTAAATGCTTAACAAACAAAACTTCATGGTGATGAGGACTTGGAAGATCTGATTTCTACACACTGCAGATAAGTATGTACAAATACAAGGGAGAACACACTGCTCTTCATAGAGAAAGGAAGGAGGAAAATTTTGTACTTTGCAGCATCATAAGAAGGTGCTGAGCTCAGCAATGGCAGCCATGGGCAGCAAATGCTGTGTGTTCTCACTCACAAGTGCTGTCTACAACATGGGTCTCACAGAAGTCGAGTGCAGAAGGGTGGCTTTGAGAGCCCAGTGTGAAGACAGGCTGGTTAGCGGGCATGAGCCAGTAGATAAGGAGTTAGATGTGAGGAAGCCTAGGATATCGAGCTGTATCACCAGAAATGTGTTTCCTGGTTGGGCAGAGAGAGACAGGAAGGAGCCTGGGAAACTGCAGCTGGGTCATCCTTTTGTGGTTAGACATCCTTGATGCTGCAGTTAGGGTCTTCCTGCTGTACCAGGAAGGAAGGCAGCGAGTACATTCCCAGTTGCCACACACGCATGCTAAGATGGATGCCCTCGAAAGACTGTGGCTCCATTATTATTTGCATTGTGTTTTAGATCCTCTCCCTCCCTTCCTTCACCCATGGTCTTTTAAAGAGGATCACCAGCAGAAAGACCCTAAAAGAGAGAAGCCATTTGTCATGATTCGGAAAAGAAAAAAGTCACCTTAGCCCATTAACAAGCCATCCATTTAAAAGTCGCAAACTTTCTTAAAGTGCACAACATGGAATGATGTGACTCCTTTGGCCAGCCCCCTCCAATCACTCCCTAGAGCACACTATTGCTAAGTAAACCTCTGCTTAAACTGTCCGTGTCTCTTGGCAGAATTCTTCATTTGAGAAGGCAAGAACTCAGGATAAAGCTTTTCTGGATAACATCTTTCAGGGGTATAACTAAAGACAAGAGGGCAACCATAGTATAGTTGACAAGAATTCACTAAACACTTCAAAATATCTAGAAGCAAACTTTTTCTTTAATGTTCCAAACACAAAGAAACGGCTAATGTCTGAGGTAAAGGACACCAGCTACCGCTCTCATCACTACACACATCTAACTGGTGTCACTCTGTGCTTGTTACATGTATGACGGCCATTTCAATTAAAAATAAAGAGACGTATTAATAAAGTGCGGACTTTAGTTCACCTGAACATAGCCTTCCTACAGAGCAGGGCATCTACCCTCAGACCCCCCAGACATGGTGGTGTATGCACACCGAGGTCACCGCAACAGCAATGTGTCCTAACTGGAAACAAATGAACTCCCCCAGCGGAAAGCCGTGGCATTGAGACCCTGCACATCAGCAGGAGCAGATCCTCAAGTTCAAAAGCCACTGGTCAGGCAGCACAAGACACCCCAGTGACAAAGAGAATATATTGTTGACACACTGTGGTGTAAAACAAGAAACTGAACAAGGAAAGCGCTCAGAGGAGTGGTTTCTTGGTCTTCTTCTATATCATGGTGTGATTAAAACACCAGGACCAAGGCAACATAAAAAGAAAGCATTTAACTGGGGGCCCAGGGTTCCAGGGGAGTAGAGTCCATGACCATCATGGCAGGGAGCATGGCAGCAGCCTTGATAGGAGATGTAGCAGAGAGTGCTATGTTTGTTCTACAAGTAAGAGGCAGAGAGAGCTATCTTGGAATGGGGTGAACTTTTGAAACCCCAAAGACTGACTCCAATCACTTATTTTCTCCCACTAGGCCGTGCCTCCTAGTCCTTTCCAAACAGTTCCACCCACTGAAGACCAAGCATTCAAACACATGAGCCTGTGGGGACCATTCTCATTCAAACCACCACACTCTACTTCTTAGAAGCAATGTTTGATATTCTAATCATGTAGTGTCAAGTATGTTCATTTATATGTATCAAATTTTATATAAAGGAAAAGTATGTGGGTGGGTAAGGCGGCTCAATGGGTAAAGATGCCTGCTGTCAAACTGATGACGTGAGCCTGACCCCCAGGAAGTGTACCCACTCCTCCAAGTTGTCCTCTGACCTTCACATGTGCACTAGGGCATGAATATGTACATGCACACACACATCCACGCACACAAAAGAAATACAGATGTAATAACAATAAGAAGTGGAAAAGGGCCGGGTGGTAGCAGCGGTGCATGTCTTTAATCCCAGCACTCGGGAGGCAGAGGCAGGCGGGTCTTTGTGAGTTCGAGGCCAGCCTGGTCTACAGAGTGAGATCCAGGACAGGCACCAAAACTACATGAAGAAACCCTGTCTTGAAAAACCAAAAAAAAAAAAAAAAGTAGAAAAGTATATTAAAAAGGCTATAAAATGCTATGTGAATTGAGCAAGTTCTGTGATCCTACTGTGCATTAAAAACTAACCTAGTGTCCTACCCAGCTGTAAAGTTTATGAACTACAACAGCCAGCATCGGTAAGATGCCCCCCTAGGGTACAATAGTGGCACTTATCTCTTAGGAGTAACTAACAGGCATCAGTCCTACTCAATAGTCAGGAATCATGCCTAGTACTATAAATGCAGCCAACTACTCTTGCTGGTGAGGCCATGGACCCTAGAGGGGAATCTACTCAACCGCCCTTTCTTAAACCAGTGTAATTCCCAACTGTGTTCTAAATTCTGATCCTGACACTCACAGACAAGTGCAGCTCTCACCCCTCATCAAGGAAGATTCTTCTGGCAGCATATGGAGACAATTACAGATATCCACAAGTAGTCAGAAAACAGATAACAACTGATTCTGAGATGCCCAAATCCAACCGATACACCCATAACACGACCCCTACATCCAAGGCTCAGGGAACATCATAGAAACGGAAGATAGAAAGACTGTAAGAGCAAGAGGCCCAGGACACCTGCTGTGAATAGTGTCTACTACATACATATGAGAGGGAGGCTACACCCATGATATATAACAAGATATGGTTGACTAAACAAGACCGGCACAGTGACAACACTAGTCGACATACACACGTGGATAGGGAATCTCACAAGGCTCTACCCACGGATGAAGAGCTGCAGGCAAGTGATGGCTGCTGGGAGAGGGAGACTCAATCATCTCCTTGATAGATTACCAATCCCTAAATACAGACACAGATGGCAACACTAAGAGTCAGCAGGTTTTACACACACACACACACACACACACACACACACACACACACACACACACACAAAGTGGTCATGAATTTGAGACTGGGGGGCAAGGAATTGGGAAGGAGTAAAGGAAGAGATGAAAATGATATAAGCATAATGTTCATGTATGAAATTCTCAAAAACAAAATCTAAACTGACCCAGGACTGACTGAGGGTGAAGCTCACTGATAAAGTATTTGTCTACTGGGCATGAGGCCTTGAGCTCAATTTCCCGTACCATAAATGAATGAATATATTTTAAAAAGGCATGGACTGGAAAGATGGACCTCAATTCACATGACTGTATGAGAACAAGGGTAGAGGTGGATTGGGGAAGCAGAGCCACACAGATCTAGTAATGAAGATGAAGGCCCATTCAATTTTATTTCAAGTATTGGGTTTCTTCCTCTTTTCTGTTGTTTTTAGATTTATTTTTACTTTATGTGTGTGTTTTGCCTGAATGTATGTAAGTGTACCATGTGTGTGCCTGGTGCCCATGGAGGTCAGAAGAGGGCACTGGATCCCCTGGAACTGGAGTAAACTGATGGTTGTGGATCCACCGGGAAACTAACCCAGGTCCTTTGGAAGAACAGAAAGTACTTTTAACCACTAGACATCTCTTCAGCAACTCTTTCTCTTTTTTAAAAGACAATGTGAATAAAATCACAGTCAACTTAACTCATTGCAAAGGGAATAACTGGAATACATTGCAAAACAGTGAGTGGAGGGACCAGAACAATATTCTGCCCCATCTTCCCGTTGGCTGAGCTGGTAGTGAAGCAGATGATGCATCCTGTCCAGATGACAAGGCTGCTTTCATAGCAACAGCCTCTTGCTGCCAAGTGAACACTCTCTTCAGATGAATAATACACATACTTACATTTTGAGCTATAATTAAACCCACTATGAATAGAGGAGTTTACCAGGAAGAAAAGCTCAAGGAGAGTAAATTATAGGTTATAGTTACAACATTATCTCAAGGCAGATGAAGAAGTCGGTTAAAAAATACACAGCTATGAAACTATGAACAAATACCTTCTTCAAATGTGAAGACATAATTTCCAGGAATCACTTTGAGGAGTTTTAAGATGATCTTCCAGGAACGGAGACCACGGGTAGTTGTATAATTTTATAGGTCAAGTAAGTAGTCACCATACAGTGCTACCAACAGAGGACTCAGGAGTAGAAGACAGATGTGTTAGCAAGAAGGGCACTAACTGCAGACTAGTTAAACTCACTTTCTGTTCACAGGGTTCTCTTTGTCTTTCAATCAGAGATTCAGATTTTATTCAAGTCAGCTGTCTGTGCAGCTGAGGGTGGATTAAAATCAACACAGCTGATGTTATCACTTGGGGTTGCTTTATCTGGTCAAGGTGTGTCTTTGAAAGAAATGCTTAGGGGGTAGCAACAGTCTGAAAAACAGACTTGTGTTTTCCGAGGCACACAAACCTCATTTGCCTGCTCAGTACACAGGCTGTGTCTCAGCTGTCCACTCCCCTTGCCCCTTTAGGACGCATGCTTGCACTATTTGCAATCTTACAGTCAGGAAAGTGGCGCCAGAGCTACATAGGCCTCACTCCTGTTTGGCATGCTGCAGGTGAGAACCCCTTGGAGTGAAACAAATTCTTGAAGTGTGCTATATTCTACAGCAGCCACGCGCTACTGAGTGATTCCAATGTGATTAGGGCCAAGGGACATATGCTGTAAATGCAAAGGGAAGTATATATTATTAATACATGTAATCTAGGACAGCGGTTCTCAACCTTCCTAATGCTGCAACCCTTTAACACAGTTCCTCATGTTGTGCTGACCTCAACCATAAGATTATTTTCATTGCTACTTCACAACTGTAATTTTGCTACTGTTATGAATTGTAATTAAATATCTTTGTTTTCTGGTGGTCTTAGGCGACCCTTGTGAAGGGGTTGTTTGACCCCCAAAGGAGTTGTGACCACAGGTTGAGAACTGCTGATCTAAGATAATAATAATTACATGCTCAAATGGTAATATTTGGAATATGCTGGGCCAAATACATCATAAAGAATTTGCGTGGTTTTAAAGCTCACAGTATAGTTCTGTTGTACAGTGCTGCTCTGGGGGAGCTGTCCAGGAAAACGTGTATGAGAACCTGGTCTGTCTCAGCTTCTCCATATTCGACTCAGCAGCCACTAGCCACATGTGGCCATTAAACACGGAGTGAGCGAGGCTGTGGGAGCAGAACTGGAATTACGATCTCATTTGGTCAGAAGGAATTTAAATCTAAATAACTCCATGTGACCAGCAGCGACTATATTGGAGAGCAAGCATTCAGAGCATGGGCCAGCCCAGAACAGCCAAAGTGGTTCTGAGTGTCACGGACTGTTTGCTCTGTACAAAACAGAAGGGTCTGTGTATGCCTCACGAAGACTGCAGATGTGAGAAGCCATACTGGTGACTGGCTTGTAATTTTAGTGGTCACTCTTCCCTAAGGTTGGCAGATCAAAGCTTGCTGGTAGAGGACATTTGGAATACTGAGCTGTGGGAAAGCATACGAAAGGCTCTCCCTCAGACTTGCTCATCTGAACTGTGGCTGGCCCTGCCAGTGCTCAGACAATGAGTGAACGTGCAGACTGCCTATGTCCTAGCTTCCTGATCTGCACAACTGGCTAATAATGACACTAACCTCATTGAGCAGCTGAATTTTGCTCTAAGCTTGGGACACACAGTCTGTAAGAGTCCAGCTGGGAAGTAAACAAATGTCAGCTGCTATTGTGGTGGTTGTTGAGCATGGTGGACAGCATACACACTCACAAACACACTCAAAGATTCATTAGCTACAGCTTATAGGAAGGGTTTCAGGACCACACTGTCAGGACACAAAGGTTATAAAGAGTTGAGTGTTTGAAAAGCGGTAACAAAGATGACCGCAATGCTCTTGTGACCCCATCACTGAAGATGACTGTGATGCTCTTGTGACCCCATCACTGATACACATCTAGGTGTACAGAACTTGCGAAGTCATTAGAGTGTACAACAGCTTGACTCTTGGGAGATCTGACGTGTCAGTAAACACAGTTTAACATCAGGATTTGCATGCATGGAGTCAGCAATGTTCCCCAAGTCTTTAGACAATTCAAAGCATGTTATACAGCAAGTGAGAATGCCAGTGCATGTGTGACTAACCAGGTAAGTGACTCGTCTGGCTGTTCCCAGTCATCTCTTGTTGCTCCCACATACTGGTGACAAGAACCCCTTAGATACCAGAATTGGTGGATAATCAGGTCCTGTGTATGATAAATGGCTCGGCATTCTTACTAAAGCTACGAACATCTCCCTGTGTACTTTACATCCTCTCTAGATTACTTATAACACCTAGCACAGTGCACATGCTAGCAAACAGTGTACTGAATGTTTAGGGAATGTTGATGGGAAAATGATTCCTTTCCCCTTTTGATTTTTGTGGTTTTGGGGATCGAACCCAGGACCTCACATGAACTATGCAAGTGTTCTACCACTAAGCTACAGCCTCATCCTTTCAAGTTACACTCTGCAGGTCACATTCACTTATGAACACAAACAGAAGCCAAAAGAAAGAAACAAATCTAACTCTCTGTGTGTGTGTGTGTGTGTGTACATGTGTATGTGTGCATATGTGTATTTGTGTTATTAAAATAAAGTATAAAAGCTTTGGGAAGCATCTGCTTCAACAGAAGCAGCTTAGAATAGAACTTGGAGTCTATAACGCTGGGCAATCAGAGGATTTAAAACACAGAACTAGAGTCCTTTTAAAACTTCAGTTACCCGAAACGACTGACAATGAGTGCCTGGATTGCTTTTCAGCCGTTCCTCCTGTGCCGGTGAGTGTCTCCTCAATGTGACATAAGTTCAGGTCATTTGGAAAGCGGGGCCCTCAACTGTGAATACACCTCCACCAGACTGGCCTGTGGGCATGTCTGTCAGTCATTTCCCTGATCAATGATTGATGTGGGAGGGCCCAGGTCACTGTGGGCAGTGCCACCTCTGGGCAGGTGTTTCTGAGTTGTACAAGAAATCAGGCTGAGCAAGCCATGGGGAACAACCCAGTAAGCAGCAGCCTTCCATGGCCTCTGCTTCAGTCCCTGCTCTGGGCCCCTGCCTTGGGTTCCTGCCCGACTTCCCTCAGTGATGGAGCAGCCTGAGAACTGTAAGATGAATAAACCCTTTTTGGTGTTCATCACAGCAATAGAAACCCTAACTAAGACACCCCCTCTTCATCACCCAGTATACCCTCTTCATCTCCTTCTAGAAAAATGGACCCAGCTCAGGAGCAATTCTCAGCATGTGCACAGGGAGTAGGGGATGGGTGGCGGTGGTGGTGGTGGCAGTGGTGGCGGTGGTGGTGGTGCATGGGAGGAATAATCAGATAAAACCAAAACTGCTTCTCCTGGGAATTGAACAAGTGCAGGGCTTTGCTCAAGGCCGTATTCCTGGAACGGAACCCAAGTCCTCTAACCCTATGGCAGAACCCCCAGTGTCCAGGCTTCTGCCATCCGATAAGAGAACCGAGTGGATACCCGCATGGCTGCCGCTGTTACGCTGGAGCACAGAACTCACGAGCGGCACCCACAGGTCTCGGAACCCGCCTTCAGTCCTGGGCGTTATGCACAGTAATGGACAGTCACTTCACTTTCAGATACCCTTCCTTACTCCGTTATCTTAGTCCATCGGGAACTCGATGCGCGTCATTGCTCTCCTTTCTCCCTTCTTCCTAACACACGCACGCACCTCTCACCCAACCCCTTTGCCCTTAACTCTATCCTATGTGAGAAACGGAAGGGCTCAGGGCACGGCAGCTTCTACAAACACTTTCTTATCTGGACTTAAGAACAATTTGGTTAGGTCTGCTAGCCAGCACAGCCAGAGCTGGACAGGAAGGCCTGGACCTTTCATGTGTCTTCTGATCTTATCAATGGTGGAAACAGGCTCTGGACAGGAGTGCATACTATTGCCAACCTCCCCTCCCCCTCTAGATGGCAATGGGGACTCTACCACTTAGCTATACCCCAAACCTCCCAAGTGTTGGGACTACAGGGCAAAACTACCACACAGTACCCTACACGGTTCTGAAACAGCTAAGCTGCTTCTCAAAAGAACCCTGAGTTCTCTAGCTCTTCTAGTGACAGATGATCAATAGCAACACTGTGGTGCCATAATAACACTCCATGGCAACACTCAGGTAAAGCCCCTCCATGGCGCCACCATAATAATGCTTGTGGTGCTATGGTAACACTCCATGGTGCCAGGGACAATGTTCTGTGGCACCATGGTAAAGCCCCATGTGTCGGGTTCCTCTCTATGCTGGTGAAGTCCCATGTGTCGGGTTCCTCTCTATGCTGGTGAAGCCCCATGTGTCGGGTTCCTCTCTATGCTGGTGAAGCCCCATGTGTCGGGTTCCTCTCTATGCTGGTAAAGCTCCACTAACTTTCCAACTGTAGCTGTATTTCTTTTAGCTAACACTGCAGCCCACAGGGTAGAAATCCCCTGGAAGAGTGCAGACAAGGCAGATCTTGGGAAGCAGTTCAAGATCCTCTGGATTGTTAAGGGCTGTGGCTTATGTAGTTGCCGGCGGCAGCTCAACCTGACTTAAAGGAGGGCAAATGCCTCCCATATACCCAAATGCACTTCTCCTGGCTGGAGATGCTTTCATTTCTTATGCAAGAAAATGGTAAGCAAAACATTTCTTGGTACAGAAAAGGCCTTTTATTCTTAAAATGCTGGCTGTGGTAGCCCACAACTGCATACTTTTCACCCCTTTGGTGATCCCGACATTGCCACGGGGCTCTAAAATCACTGTCACTATGCTTTCTTACTAGGGTCAATGTTAGGAGAGGAAGAGGACGGTAAGTCAGCCAAGAGACTAACAGTGGCTGGCACACATCGACCCTCCATGTGAGTCTGCTGGAGAATAAGGAACGTACACCTCAGCAAAACACTGGACTACCAGAACAACGCACAGGTAAAGAGATCATGCATTAGATTCCAAGCGGCAGGTTCTGAATCCCGGGACTGCTATAGCTCAGGGCAATTTATCTAACCACCTAGTGTCTCAGCCCCCTTATATCTGCCAGAGTGGCTCCATTTCAGTCACAGGGGCAGCAAGGCAGAAATATATGGAGTGCTCACAATAGTGCTGGCCTGCCGGAGTGGGCCACAGAGGCTGAAACTGGTACTATAATGGGTGACAAGAGGAACTAGCAGAGCTGAGTGGTTCAGAAGGCCACATCTCTCTTGACCCGGGGCAGGACATGGAAACCTATCGTTGACTATGGGGGTCCAGCCCCTCAAAGTCCCCTTCCAGGGTCCGGGAAGAATCTACAACCAGCTGATAATTAATCTTTGAAGAAAAGAAATGAATCTATGTACACGAAATTCCTCCTCAGTCCACACATTTTATTATTCTGTCAGTTCTCTCTCTACAAGCTTATACTCTGCTCTCATTTTTAGCTCCTTTCTTGCCCAATTTCTCTTTACATTTATCTGCTGTCCCCTCTGGGTTCAATCTTAATTCCTTCATCTAGTTCTGCCCCTTCTAGGTTCTCATCCCATATCAGCTCCTCTCCCATCTCTTTCTCTCTCGTCTTATTCTTCCTCATCTTGTTCTTCCCCATCTGGCTCTTCCTCATCTTCCATCTTGTTTCTCTAGTACTCTCTTCTAGCCCTTCAATCTAGTTCTTCCCCATCTCAGTTTTTCCCTCTCAAGTTCTTATTCATCTAGTTATTCCATTCTCTTTCCTCCCTACTGAAAATACCTGCCTTTCTTCCCCTGGGCACGTGGTTTCCTGCCTCCTCAGGACTCTTGTTTTATCTCTCACCTTGATATGTAAAAACCTCTTTTGTTTTCAGTCAAAGTGCTCTGGAGAACCACTAGGCCTCCTCAAGTCGAGGGGATGGTCTGAGCTTCATTATCACAGGAGACAAAGCTAGGTGTCTCCTGCCACTTTTCTAAACTCAGCAGGGCAGTTAGTAACTTAGCAGGTTCAGCAGGTCTGGGGAGATGAATTGTTTACCAATTGGTCTGGGCATGCAAGGATTTCATAGCAGAAGACAGCTGAAATATTAAAGGCTGGGTAATACCAAATATTCATAATAAATGGCTTTGCCTTTGACAGACCCTTGGCCGGTCATAGCTCAGTTTCAATACACAGCTGAATCTCTATGATATATTCTTGCGGCTCGCAAGAGAGACGGAACCTCTGTTTAAGGGTGCTGACCTCCCTCTCTGAGTCGCCTCTCAAACACCTGCCATATGGTGTCCTGCATGCTAAAGTCTCTGTCCCCTGGCCTCTTCTCCTAGCAAGTGCTTAGCTCACAAAAGTAATAAACCAATGATTGGTAATGCCAGTCTCTGTTGACCAATAACTTACTAGATCAAAAACCAGTCAGCATCCCCAAAGCAGAGCAAGCATCTCTAAAGCAGAGCTGACTTGGTACCCGGAAGCACCACGATACCAACAACAGCAGAGCAGTGACCGAGGGCTCAGGGTGTGGAGTTTGTTGGATGTACCGAGCCAGAACCGGCATTCTTCTGCTCTCTAGGTGACAGATGTGCAGGTGACTGTGTACATGAGAGGTGACAGCACCGACAGATTGGTCCGAAGTAGAGAACACAAAGTAAAATCGTATGATAAAAAGCACACCGTTGACTGAGCACTTCCTATGGCTCAGGTACTGTGCACTTCTTAGACCTCAGAGTCTCACTTTTTTATGTGCAAAAAAGAACACCGCTAAGGGAATCTTAAGAATCAGACTTTTAAATTTAATGTTTTAGATTCATGAATTAATTTTGTGTGTGGGTGCACATGTGCCATGGCCCACATGTGGAGGTCAGTTCTGTCCATCTGGGAGACATGATGAAACTCAGGTCACCATGCTTGGTGCATTTGAGTCACCCCACTGGTGCAGAACAGGGTATTTATATTTACAGAATCGAGTGCAGATTTGGGGAACAATTTGGTTCTCTAAAAGTAGCAACTTACTATTAAAGCATGTTCCTTCAAATTGCTGCTATTCAATATGGTATTTAAAATGAAGGGATAAAGTTATGCAGAGGCTTAGCAACAGTGACCCAGTAAATGTTAGAACTGATTCCAGTGGAAAAACATGCAAAAACTTTTGTGTCTGCCTGTCACTGATAGCAAGGCTCAGTGTGATAGCACACAGGAAAAGCAAGTCTACAACCAAAAATGAGCTGAATGTAGTTCTCTCCACATTATTGCTTAAGAGGCTAGAGCTGGCCCAAACAACTAACAAGTGCCCTAAAAGCACAGGAGAGAATCGTGGTCTGAAGAAACACATCTTCCCATCACCTAGACACTCAGCGATGCAGCTAACGACAACGACGGGACAGTAACTCAGCAATGCATTTCCCGATGGCCACTCCCACAAGGGACTGTGTGCATCACCTATCACGACAGCCCCCAAGGCTGTATTCTTACGGGAGTGTCCCACTTCTTCCTCCTGAAATCTACATATGCGGAAACCTGGCTTCCCAAAGCTTTTCAGTGCCTTTCATGAAATCAGAGTCTGTGCTTAAGAACAAACGAAACATCATACGTGCAGACCTCATTTCTTACCCACTCCTTCTGCACCCCACCAGCACGCCGGGAGGTGGTCTGTGTGTTTGGAGAGGACAGGCTGAAGGAGTGAAAACAGGGATGGATGCCTGTGGGAGCACCACCCAAGGGAATGGGCTTGGAGGAAACAGCGCGGAAGACTTCAGGGGAAAGGGAGGAGGGGCAGAGAAACAGAACACTAAACAGCTTTCTCGTTATTATCTCCCGGAATAAAATGAGCTATCCCGCACCTATCATTTGTGTCAGCGTTTCCACCCAGCTTCTCCTTTGGAGTCCCCAACACTCCTTGTTACACAGCCCTGCCTGAAGAGCGTGTTTTCCAAAGGAGAGGGAAGGCAAGGATGTGGGAACACAGCACTCCTCACAGCTCTCACAGGCTCTTCTGACAGCTGTTCCCGATGATGTCATAGGCTTATTCAACAGCTTAGCGGAGGACTGCCCATTACTTTCCGGCTTTCATGAGCAATTCTGCAGTCCGCTCTTGTAAAACACTTAGAGAAGTGACTTTTAGCACTCAGCTCGGTGATTTAGTATCCCCACAGTTCATTAGTCATGATATCGACATCAATTTTCTGTAGCGGCTATTAGCGCCTTTCAGACCTCAACCTTTGCCTTCCCTCTCTGTAAGCAATGCAAACAGATTTCACAGAAGGTCTGCTTTGAGAACCCCCCGCTCTGCAAGAGCCTCAACTCCTGTCAAGGTGGGCTGTCTCTGAGAGACTAAGAGGTTTGGGGGTAAGAAATAACTGCCCGTGTCCATCTCACACTGTGGGTTTGGGGCTGGGGTAGTGTGGGTTACTGGCCGCCAAGCAGGCTTAATCTACCCACTTCCCAGTTTGTATTAACCTCCAACAATAAAGTGCAGCTGAGGCTGTTAGAAGAAACAAATGGAGGGATGAATAATTAAAGGCACCTTCTCAGCCTCAGAAAGACCAACCCGACCACCAGGGGAGCTTTAATCTGTGACTGAACCTAGCAATTTAAAAGGCTAATTATACTCAGCACCAATGGAACAAATGCTAGGGATCCAGGTGGCCACTGCGCATGTACACTACAAAAAGCACCGTTTGGTAGAGCGCCAAGTGAGTCATTCAAAAGAAGGAGGGTAGTGTGACTCCTAGAAACACACCTCACTTCTCGAGATGGGCACTCCTGCTCCACACAGCTCCTGAGAGGCTGTTCGGTACAGGTGCAGGTGGACTGGCTAGAGCAGCCTTTCCCAGGCTAGAACTGAGACAAAGTGGGGAGGAAGCACACGACAGGGAGGCCTTGATTCTCTGTGTGTGCAGCCAGCTGGGCTTCTCTCTGCTTTGATGGATTTAATTTTCTGTTGGGGAGATCAATGCAAACCTGTGGTAATCCTGTGTTAAGATTACAAAACAGGCCAGGGGGTGGTGGGTGGCACACACCTTTAATCCCAGCACTCCAGAGACAGAACCAGGTGGATCTCTGAGAGTTTGAGGCCAGCCTGGGCTACAGAGTGAGATCCAGGACAGGCACCAAAACTACACAGAGAAACCCTGTCTCGAAACTCCCCCCCAAAATAAAAGATAGATAGATAGATAGATAGATAGATAGATAAAAAGATTACAAACCAGCATTGTCAGTACATGTTAAACGGCCATCATTACCCAGTGTCATTTCAAAGTCAGAGTACCCCACTTATCGGAAGAGCTGGGGACCTCCAGCCACTGTTTCAATCTCGTCACATGTATCTGTTTCTAGACTTTCAACAAAGAACAGGTTTCCCCTAAACCAAAGAGAAGTTTTCGTCATGAGAGGACATAAGACATGAATGTTTGTCTTTTTACACCAGGAAGTTCTTCTCTAATGGCTGCTAAACCGGAGAGTTCCCCTCTGACTGCTGCTCGGTGCCGCCTCACCAGTGCGCTGACGACAGGGGACGTTAGTGACGCCTGGGAAGTTAGGGAATACAAAGCCTTTTTCTGCACTGAGAAGTTTTACAGTTTTAAAATGAGGTTACAAAAATGCTTCCTAGTTGGGCAGTGGTGGCGCACGCCTTTATTCCCAGCACTCGGGAGGCAGAGGCAGGCGGATCTCTGTGAGTTCGAGGACAGCCTGGTCTACCAAGTGAGTCCAGGAAAGGCACAAAGCTACACAGAGAAACCCTGTCTCAAAAATAAATAAATAAATAAATAAATAAATAAATAAATAAATAAATAAATAAATAAATAAATGCTTCTTTTGGTTCTCTGGCTCTTTTCTGAATTTTGTGTAGCTAACTTGGAGGTTAACAGCTGGCAGGAGATGACAGACTGGCTCTGCCTGGCATAGCCTGCCTCATCTTTGCCACCTCCGCAGCTGTATGGTGACTAGAAACACCAGAATGAGGGGACATTCTGACTGAAGGTGTGAGTTCACGGGGAACCCACACTTGAGGTACCGGCCGAAGAGTGCTGAGCACACAGTGAATACGTGAGTAACCAAATTTTCTTTTCCTTTGGGGGATGTGCACCTTTAAAAGTCAAAATTCGATTTCAAAAGTCCTAGGTTCAAGGGCTGGGCTATAACAGCTGGGCTGGAATACAGTGGTGAGGCAGGGCCCTGGGTTTGATCCGCAGCAGCACAAGGAAAGTTTACAGAAACACTGCAAAGACAGGGTTCGTGAGCGCTTGGCTCCAATTCCTTCACCAGCAGCTTCTGTACTATGGTACTGCATCGCTAACTAACTGGAGCCCCCAGTTAATCGAGACTGCCTTTCTTTTTATCTCAGGTTCCTTTTCTGTTCCATGTCTCCACCTAGGACACCATGATGCACAAGGCAGTTGTCTGTCATAGTCTTTCCCCGATGTCCCCAAATCCGAGGAGGACATACAAAAACTTATGTTAACTTGTGGGTCAAGGCGAAGGGTCAAGGGTCATCTACTGGGGATGTCCTTGCTAGCAGAATCATACTGTGGTGCAGGCAGCAAGGCATTGTGACGAGGTAACTACGGAGACACAACCATGGCTTCTGTAGCTGACCTACTTGCAGCGTGACCCAGTGACTCATAACCCACGAGTGGCACGTCACTCACAAAAGTGTGGCCCCAGCCCGGCTTCCGTCTGACCTGGCCCCACCTCACACGTCTCGTAATGCGGACTAAGTTTAACATGAGTTCTGGAGGGAAACGTCAAGCCTAGCAGGAGGCACATTTCTTTAGAACTTAAGTTGAGAAATAGACGAATTAAGGAAAAGTTCTGCCTTATCTTTCAATTTTCCTACAGATCTGAAGTTATTAGGAAATGAAATGTTATTTTAAGAAGCTGATAATGAGAATTTCAATCTCTCTCTGGTTTCCTTTAATGGAAATACCTATATGTTCAGTTTCAATCATATATTTAATGTTTAAATGAACGTACATGCTTACCCATTTTTTTCTTTTTTTTTTTAAATTTTTTTCGAGACAGGGTTTCTCTATGTAGTTTTGGTTCCTGTCCTGGATCTCGCTCTGTAGATCAGGCTGGCCTCGAACTCACAGAGATCCACCTGGTTCTGTCTCTGGAGTGCTGGGATTAAAGGTGTGCGCCACCACCATCCAGCCCTTACCTATTTCTTTAGGTGGAGATTTCTTCCACATACTGTGAAATGTTTGACATTACTGACACCGTAGCTAACATTCAAACCTTCCTCCATGATATGTGAGTTCTTAAGAATTGTTGACATGCATGAAAACGGATACAGACTAGAACTGACCGGGGCCAGTGACATCTGTGACCAGGGCCATTGCTCAGGGGGTAAAAGTGCTGCCTGCCGAGACTGACGACTCATAGGGTGGGAGGAGAAGATTCCTGAAAAACGTAGTCCAGTCTCCATACATTCACTGTGGGATGTGCTCACACACACACTACACACAAGCACTCCAAACAAATAAAACTGTAAGACAAATTGCTAAACGGTCTTATTAAAAACCCTGAGCCAGATATTGGGGTGAAAGCTGAAAGATGTAAGAAGCAGAAAGAAGCCAGCCATGTTCTTACTGCTAGGAATTCCTCAGCCCAACATAAAACTGCACTCTAATGAATACAAGAATACATGTTGTATAATATATTATATACAGAATTCAAGGTTAGCTAAGGTCTTGATGGCAACCTTCCAGTGTCCGAGATCATGGAGTCTCAGGACTCAGAGGCCCGCCTCAAACACACCCCTCTCCTTATTTAGAGACAACGGCAGAGCCACGTCAGTCATGATTTTGTTTGAAGTAAATTGTCCACTGAGTGTTTATGCCAGAGGTAGCTAAGATTTGGTCAGTGGTCACTTCACAGTTTTTATTGCCCAGGCCACATGTGTCTAGATGTCCATTCCTGTAACCTTCTGTAACACCCGCACGCAATCAGCCAAGGTTAGCACAGTAGGTCCAATATAATTGCATTCCAGAGAGTTGCTAAAAATCCTCCTCAGTGTCCTCAAAGTCCCTTCTTTGCCTGTACACCATGTGACAGTATGTGCCTCTGAAGATCAGCCCAGAATGGAAAGTGGTGAGAATGAGGAGCTTTGGGAAACCTGAGAAAGGACAGGAGTGGGTCAGCAGCCAGTGTATGCCCTCCTGGGCCTCTGTCTTTCTCTTCCTCACGTCCTGGGAGAGGAAGGGATGAATAAGAAGGAAGGAAGGAAGGAAGGAAGGAAGGAAGGAAGGAAGGAAGGAAGGAAGGAAGGAAGGAAGGAAGGAAGGAAGGAAGGAGAAATAAACCCAGGAAGGAAGGGAGGGAGGGAGGGAGGAAGGAAACAAAGCAGGAGTAAAAACAGGAACACTAAAACGGAGCAGCACAGCTTTATAACTTTCTACTGAAATTTTAAATGCTGATGGAATGAAATTTTATCACCCACTCCAGTTCAAGCCTTGATGAACATGGACTCTACTTTGTTTAGATGCCATTTAAAGTATATATAAGGAAGAGTCACAATGACTATCTGAAGCTGGCAGGGCTGCAACAGAGAGAAGATAACATTCCCTCCAAGTGACCGATTATAGGATTCTTACTTAAGTTTGCCAGAACAGGGGGGCATCAGCTCCACAAACATTTATGCAAAGAATGCACCCAACTAGTAAAATGATGGCTTAAGTGATACAGAGATCACCACACATTTTTTGGGGGAGGAGGTGAGGGAAGAGTATGGGGGGGCTGCAAGACCTCATCCAATTGCTCTCCACTAAAGAGTTCCAACAGGGCTTTTCTCTCAAGCAAGTCACTGCCCACTGTCCCTGCAGAGTCCACCTCCCTGCCAGGAGAGCTCTGTTCACACAGGCAGTGGTCACTCTGCACCCACTGAGTGTGTGCACTTACACACTGCCTCCACTGGGTGAGGAGCCATTGTCATTCTCAGAAGGGCTCTTCACTAAGAGCTGGATCGTCACTAATTCAGAGTCAAGTCCACTGTAATTCTCTGGTTCTTTTTTTTTTTTTGGAGTGGGAGAGAAAGGGTGGATCAGAGTATAAGACATACAAACTGTCACAATTTTAACAACATGGAGTTATCTAACACACATTTATCAGATTTGACTTATATTTGAGTGCCAATCGATGCTTAATATACACAGTTTCTGTCCCCAAAGTGTGTTTCACAATTTGGTAACATGAAGAATTCCTCAAAGTGTGTGAAGTGAAAAAAGTGCACAGTGAATTTGGAGGAGAAAAGCAGTGGTGAGAGAGAGGTACGGAAAGAGCTGGGGGAGGGACAGAGTTGATCAAAACACATTATATTCATATGCAAAATTCTCAACAACTAAAAAACACATCTATTCTAAGCTCCTCCTATCAGTCAGGCACTGTTCCATGTGCTACAGACTTAGTGGTAAATACCTCCATGGTTTTATTAATGGAACATGTCTTCTAGAGAGCAGTAATGAACTCCGTGCATATGCACAAAGGTGTGTGTGAAGGAACGAGCGCATATATGTATGAATACACGTGTGCACACAGCTACAGAGATACAGTCTGCGGTGAAAGACACACGTGTGCACACAGCTACAGAGATACAGTCTGCGGTGAGAGAGAACAATGAATCAGAAAGGTGGTTATGGTAGTTATTAAAAAGTAGTTCTTAAACTAACCAGCTAAAATCCTCTACAACAGCCTATGTAAGAACGTTTAGGTATTAGTCTATGGAATTACTTCCATAAGTTGCACGTTTCCATTAAAAATGAATCATACAAAAGCTGCTAAAATCCTATCAGTCAGTACCTGACCCAGGGCTTTGCCTGTGAAATATTAAGAGCATCTCATGTATTCATGGCTGGCTAAAGGTTTTGCAAAACACCAAGGGAAATTTTGTCCTGATTCATGTAAGAATTCTTTCTATTTTAGGCTGACAATTTATTCACTGAAAACACAATTATACTGTTTATGACCAGAGTCTGTTAAGCACTCACAATGTAATTTTTAAAATGACAACTTGGTTAATGGTTACATCTCTTTAATTCGGTGGGATAATGTAAAAACACAGACAAGAGAATTTTCTTTTTTAATAAAAAGGACAATAAGGACTTTAACTAAAGCTTGTAGAGTGAAATCACCATGAGCACCAGGCCGTCAGCATGATGCTCCATCCTAGTCTGACCATGCCTCTGAGGTCTGGATGCTGAGGGCAGCAGCAGCTCCCAGGACATTTATAATACACAGGATGGGAATAACAGCTTACTAAACACAATACAGTAAAAACGAAAGCAAATCATTTGGATTTGTTAAATTTACATTATGGGTCACTAATGAGTGGTGTTTGACTGCCTATCCCATAAATTTTAGAACATCTAGTATAATAATTATGCTCAGTGTCTGTGCCAACAGAGCCGACACTATAAAGAAGATACTCAGGCTGTCACGACAGAAACGACTTCAAAAACTACAGAGAAACAGATGACAGTTTCCCTGTTTGGATGACTGAAGGGCAAACCAATATTGATAAAAGATTAGATTAAAGGAACATCAATCTACCTGGTCCCAAAGCAATGCAGAAAACAGTGTGGAGAGGGAACAGGCAGATGTGTTTCCTACATTAACTAACCCAAACTCCCTGTACTGAGTGTAAGAAGGAATCTTAGGGACTTTCCTGCTCTCCGTGGATTGGTTCGACTCAGTTTCTAAACCCCAGCATGTGACCAGTGACTTCTCTCATTTTACTCTAGAAGCAGAGGACAGGTCAACCTGGACAAAAAGAGGACATGCTTTTAAGGCCGCCATGTCAAAGGTCTCACCTTGGTATAGACCCATTAGAAATTCCAGGTTCACTCTGACTCTGTATGCAGGTAGGCCTACTGGTCATTATGGTGCCAGCAATAGGTAAGGACCTGCTTTTCGAGTTATAAAACTATGATATACTTGTATATTTCTCTTAGAATAACCAGAAACCAGGTAGAAATGTTACAGTGCAATTCCCAACTATGCTAGAAAAGATGAATCAGATAACAATGTGTTCTTCTGTTTGTTGTAACGGGCCCATCTGCCAAGTAGAGAAGGCCTGCGAATTTAATCTGCAGATTCATTTCACCAGTTTCAAAGGAGTCTCTTACTGGTCCTACTGTAAAGTCCAGCAAAGACCAGTGGAGATATACTTCCCTTCCACAGCTGACCCCACTTGAAATATCATCTCTGCAAACATGCATCCGCTGTGCTAGGCTGCACGACCCCATGTGTCTAGTCTCCATCTAGTCTCAGCACACTGATTAGAAGTCAAGAAATGCACTTCATTCTTCTTACCATGCAGAGTGAACAACACAGCTGTGAACACAGGTTGTGAAAAATCCAGGAGAGGAGAGGCCACCAAGAGGAGAACGGGATACTATTTTGGAGAATGTTACTCAAAGACCTCAAGCAGAAAATGGGTTTAGAGCAGTGGTCCTCAACTCTGGTGGAGTCAGACCCTTTCACAGGGGTTGTCTAAGACCACTGGAAAACACGGGCACTTACATTCTGATTCACAGCAGTAGCGAAATTACAGTTGTGAAGTAGCAATGAAATAATTTTATGGTCGAGGGTCACGGCAACATGCAGAACTGTGTTAAAGGGTCGCAGCGTTAGGGAGACTGAGAACACTGTTCTAGAGGCACAAGCACAGGACGTGTGCTAAGTACCTGAACGGAAGCACCTGGATGGGACTGTCAAATTAGACAAAATCTCTGGAGTCATAAAAACACCAAGGGTAAGTATGATCAAATTACTTCCTAGACATGCATGACATATCATGAAATCCATTATTCTGTGTAATTAATGCATGCTAAAAATATATAAATATCAAGAATGCTTGATAGGCACAGGCTTTCATTATTTCAGGTGAGCAGGCTGCTCTGATTATAAACTAGAGAAAAATGATGGAGTCAAAGAAAACTGTCAGAAGACTGCTCCTAGGAAAGGGTCTAAGGAAGAGAACAGCACACGCGGACCAGACACTGAGCAGTGTGCTCAGGCTCCACTCTGGAAGCCACTGGTGACTGGGAGCATGGGAGAGATCCTGAGAGAGAGGTGCACTGGGGAGAGGGGACTGTGCATCACTGCTTTCCTCAGGCTGACAGAGCACCCAGGAGCATGAAAACAGAATGTCCTGCTGGGCCTGGGAAGCACACACGTGACCACAGCACACAGGAAGCTAAAGCCTGGTTGCCATGCCTTGAAGCCAGCCTGGGCTGCACAGTGCGTTCCAGGCCAGACTCTAACAGAGTGACACCCTGGGTCAGAAGAAAAACAAAAAGCAAGTCCCACCCCCACCCCTACCCCCGCCCCACATCTCAGCAAAATAATCCTCTGCCCCTCCTCAGGTAAACACAAAGGTGGAGTTTGAAACTGTGTCAATGGTGGCATACACAATAATGATGCCAATCAGAACTGCGGGCATGACATCTAGAAACAGGGTCTGGAGACTTCTGCACCCACCATCCCCACCTGAACTATCATGTGTAGCCTACAAAGGCCACCCCTGCTCTTAGGCAACATTGAAACACATGAAAGACACCGTTTTATCCCACAGGTCTAGGAACATTTACACAATTGGGGAGTTGTTCAGAGCACTAGGTCCTTGTCAGGAAGGAAGGAGTACAGTACAGTTCCCATAGACCAGATACACCCTTGCCTTAGAAGTTCCATTTGGTAAAGGTCTGAACTACAACCCAATAGGGCGCAGAAACTTGTCCACCGGAAGAACCAGGCACATGCCAGGGCCTGGGGATAGGCAGTTGTCAGACAAAGCCACGCCTCGGGCAGAGTCTGAGAGCTCTGAGCAGGCAGAGCAGACAGCAGCAAGTGCTGTCCCCGGGGGGTGGGTGGGGGGGAGCTACCTAGGATCAGAGAGCAGAGGGAAAGGCAGGAAAGGAAAGCCTTGACAAGCTAGGGTCAGCGGGGGGCAGGTGGGGACAAGTGTCTTTTGGAAAACTCAAACCACCCTGTCATGGGGTGACATGGAGCGGTTGGGGGTGGGGGACATCACGACAGTCCTTGCCAAGCGGTGTGAGGGTGGATGCATCCTCAGGACAAAGGAACCTCTGACAAGTTGTAGAAAGAGTGACAAACTGCAACAGGTATCTGTTTTTAAAAGGTCACTCGAATAGCAGGGGAAGGCTGATATTAGGACACTGGACCAGTGAGGAGGCCTTTAGTAATTACAGTAGGAGATGATGCTGGTGCTGTGTGTGCTGCCCACCCGTCACACCAGCACCTCAGGCCGGCAGAAGGACAAGTTCCAGGCTTTTCCTGGTGAAAGTCTGTTCTAGAGGAAGGGCCTTGCCATCTTTATGGTTTCCCCACCCCAGGGGTCATCTAGGCTTAGAAACCTAAAGCAACCCTCAGTGGTCCCAGCAGCTGCTCTGTGGCTGACTCTACCCCAGGAAAGACTATGGGAAGAGTGAGGGCTCTTCTTCTAGCCAGCACACCATCCTGTTCCTTCCTTCTGCTCCCTTTACACCCCCTCCCCTGCACAGTGGTCCAGCACATACTGATCTTACAGGTGTTGATGGTTTGTCCTCAACCTGTAAGACACAGAGGTGTGTGGAGATGCTTTAAAATAGCTGCTGTATGTGGACTTTCAACAAGGCTTGTTGCCCTGGTGTTATGGGGGACATTTATAGGAATGTGACTCTGCCATCATCTTTCAGGAATTTTCTTTCTGATATCTGTATTTTTTTTTAATTCTAATTATTGTTGGAGATCTAAAAGCTTTGGTTCTTAGTCATTCTAACAAAGGCGGTAAACATTTTAGAGATTTCAAACCACTGTCTTTGGAACTGTAGGAGATTCATGGATACACAGCTACATTTTCCATGCTCAGCAGCAAGTGTTTCCTCTGTGGAATGCTTTGTGTGAAGGGTAACAGGTTTAAGCCAAACACCAGTGTTGGGCTATAAAGAAGAACTTCAAATCTCGGGGGGTAAACTGGCTTTTAAAAACAGTGTTGCAGGGACAAACTGGGTCAAAAACATGAATTTCAAGGCCTGGGGTTCAAGCAAGAGCTTTATAAATAAAGGAGCTCCTCATGTTTCCAAAGGCGAGCAGAAGCAGCCGCAGGTGCGCTCGCTCCTGCACGGGTCTGAAGCTGAGTGCTCACAGGTTTCACCCTCTCCATTAGCAGTTAGCATCTGCTGCCAGACTGTCACTCATGGCACCAAACAATGTGCTTCTTGAGTTCAACTATTTTCTAAGATCAAACGTGAAATTTCATATTAGATTACAGACTTAAAATGTAATCTCAGAAAAGATCAACTAAATTACATTTTCCCACTTAGCCTTATCTGTTCAAGATTCCAACTTCCTTCAAGAGATGTTATGGATGGATTATTTGAAAGAACATAATTTTAGGGGAAAAGAAAAGCCCCAAAGAAACCAAAACCTTAAACTCCAAATATAGCTGTTTGTAAAGAACAGACAGGGCTCCACCAGGATTAAACAAATATTCTGGCATATACTGTGGTGAACCACATGCCTGCAGAGTCAGAGCTCCCGGATTGGCCCTGCCGGTCCAGCTGATCAAGGAGGACAGACAACATCTGTAACCTTCTTAGGGGCAGAGCCCTTTCCCTCCAGGGACACTGCCATCTGTGGGCAGCTGGGAGGGAATCATGCTGGGAACTGTAGCAAGGCAGGAAGGCACACAGCAATAACCCTGGAGACACACACTACCTGGCTTTAAGATCTGCTGCCAGGTTCTAAAGCGTGAGTTAGGCCTCCATACTGTAGCACTGGTAAGCAAGGCCTTCTCTGGACACCTGCCAATCTGCCAGATGAGACCATGTTCAAGATGTGTGTGTAGACATGTTCTAAAAATGAATGTGTTTATTTTAGGAGGCAGAGGACCTCAAATACAAAACTCAAACTGGCATCAGACTTCATTTTTATCTTCAGTAGACAGACCCCTTCATTTAAAAATGGAGTAGATCAATGTTACATTCTCATGTAATTTATTTAATCATGTGTAACAGAAGGAGAAGCCAAACCTGATGAATGCATGGTAAAATAGAACTCAGTGAGTCATCCGTCAGTTTGGTGGTCCAACTCTGCTTTAGAAGTTATTACTGAGGCACTTGAGAATCCTGTGTGCAATACACAGAAGTTCTTACTGGGCAGTGGAGAACATCTAACTCCAGGGGAAAGAAGCCACAGTATCCAGCGTGCTACTACAAAGGCAAAGTCATAATGTGAACATTATTCTACTGTGCCTGTTATCTGTCTACCAGTACCTTATTTAGCTTAGATGGATCCATATTTCTCTTCATATTTGCTACAACAGTTTCCTTCAGAACTCCCTCCTGAGCTTAAAAATAATTTCCATTCCTTCCTTGTTATATTTCATGTGTAAGGCAATAGACACAAGTTGAGCCTGTTAGGAACTGAACCTTGTGTGTCTCCTTCCACACAAATTTATATGCTGCAATCTCAGTCTCCAGTGGGGTGGGATTAGTAGCAGATAAATCTTTGGGAGGCCACAGCCCTGGTGAATGGGATCCCACTGGAAAGGGACCTCAGACAACACTGTCACCCTCAAGAAGGAGGTCAGTAACTAGGAACGGTCTTCACTAGAACCTGAGAAGACTGGCGGCCTGCTCCCCGAGCTGACTTTCAGATTCTACAGCTGGAGAGACAAACTTGTGTTGTTGAGTCAACCAGCCTATGGGGCTTTGTGATTGTAGCCTGGACTGAGTCGTCCTCAGAGGGATTTTGGTGATTAACAAGACCTTTATCTTAAGCTGGACACTGAGGTGTGGACCTGTAGTTCCTGTTTCTCAGGGGCTGAGGGGGAGGATCATTTGTGCCTAAGGCTTTGAGACCTGCCTGTGGGCAACACAGTGAGATCTCATCTCAGAAAACACACTCACACGCGCACACACACACTCACACACACACTCACACTGTCTCTCCCTCTCTCCAAAAGAGGCCATGGAGATCCAATATTACTCAAAGTACACCAGGCATCAACACACCATGTTCTAATGGAATCCCAACAGGCTGTGAGATGGATTTCGTCATGCTCAATTTAGAGATCAGGGAAATCAAGAGATGCATGACTGGCTCAAAACCAAGCAGGCAGCCAGCACGTCGGTTCCTGGCTAGGCTTCTTGTGCCAGTCCTTAGCTTTGTTCTCCCTCCCCCTGCTCCACTGTTTCACCCCTGCTGGTGTGCCCTGCCCCGGATCCTGAAGCTACAGCAGCAAACTTGAGTTCAGGTCTTCTGCCACCAAGGATCACACGCCCCTTTCTCTACTCAGGATGTGTTCCTGTTAATGGGTACTTAGGTGCCTCTGTCAACTAAGCAGATGTCTAGGACTATTTCTCAGTGACTGTTCCCAGACTGAGTGACTCACTCCTGTGGTGCACCATGCCACACAATTGGGATTACATGCACTTCTCTTAGGTCTTGAGTACTTTCTTTGTTTGAGAAATAACATATAAATAGAAGTAGAGAAAATACCCTGATGAATGGTATGCTGTCAATCCCAAGGGCGAAGAAGACAGCAGCAGGGGCAATTAAGGGAAAATAAGATGCAGGATCAGGATGGGGAGGGGTGGGTACACATTTGCTGAGTAGCAAAATCCAGAGGGGTGTACATGATCAAGAGTAAGGAGGCTCTGGGAGCTGTGTATAAAGTAGGCTGCCCACAGCACAGTGAGGCTCCTGGTGTGTGTGTGTGTGTGTGTGTGTGTGTGTGTGTGTGTGTGTGTGTGTGTGAGTTGGGTGCAGGGGTTACATAAGCATGGTGGTGTATCAATTACAGATTGCTGAAAACAAAACTAATACTACCATCTTGTTATTCTATTCCAGAACTACAGAAGCCCGTTAGAACATCCCACACCAACTCTGATGGCAACACAGGTAGAAATATCAAGCCCATCACAATTTTTATAACCACTAAAGAGAAAGTAAATCCATCAGTATGCAAATGTAAGTCAGTTGGATTCCAAAACCCACATTACTTTGGCAGTAGGTTCTCAATTAAAACCACAAGATTAGGCAATGAAAAAATTTTCCAAAGCATACATCTTAGGCCTTTATCTCGTTATTTTCCAACCCCCCAAAGGTTAAAACAAATTTAAAAGATAAGAAGTTAAAATATATTACATGAAAAAATTTTCAATGAGAATTGATGTGAAAAAATCAAGTCAAGAAAAGACATCTTTAACTGTGAAGTCTCTCACGTGCCCACATTAAGAATATATACATTACTCCATGTAATAAAGTTATATTACCTGGTCATCAGCTACTTTCAAATCTCAATGGAACACACATTTCATACACAACAGACCATCTGCATTTTTCTTGTAGTTAACTTTATTTATTGAGTTCTTAATATTTCCAGGTAATAACAACTTTGAGGTTTTATCATTTTTCCACAAGGTTTCACTTAAAATGTTGAAAAAAATAGGCGTTGTCGTGCATTCACTTTATAAGTGCATCACGGTAAACTTGAAGGAGTCTGTCCCATTGGAAAATACTTGAGGAATGACCCACTGTCATAAAAAAGACAGGCATGGGATCAACTGCTACCCGAGCAGCCTGTAATGAGCTATCAGGTAAAGAGCAAGCCCTCAGTGTCTCCACGGTGGTCTGTAACACAGACTGCTATGGCTGTTACCCTGGACACCCTGTGGTGGAGAACAGTCCAGGAGGCAGGCCAGTGTTTTCCACATCTCAGCTATCTGACACCTGTCTATTCAGGAACCGTTTCTTCACTGGAAAAATATTTAAGTCCTTTTCTGAAAATTATTCAGTTAGTTTCGACTAAAAAAAGCATGAAACCATGGCTTTGATGTATATTTTCCTAAAATAGGTTGAAGTCAACATATATAATTCTAAATTTTAATAGCGTTTTGTGATTACAAACCAAGTCAACAAGAAATTTTGTAGGGCTTGGATGTAGCTCAGTGGTAGAGTGCTTGCCTGGCAGATGTAAGGCCCTTGGGTTGATCTGCAGTCCTACAAAAAAGGAAGGGGTGGTGGGAAAGACAGATGCAATACATAACTTATGGTTAGTGAGAATGAACCTTTATTCTTCCCTTAAGATCTGTTGGAGAGGGTTTTTGTTGGCGTTCATTTAAAATGGCTTAAGCAGTTCTGTAAACAAGTCATGACATTTAACATTTAAGCAAAAAAGCCAGCTGTGTTGAGCGGGGAGACGAGGGGCGAGTGGGCTGAGATGCCCACTCTGGAGACCAGCACTGGGAAGGCAAGAGTCAGTGGGTTCTTTTTTTTTTTTTTTTTTTTTTTTTTTTTTTTTTGGTTTTTCGAGACAGGGTTTCTCTGTGTAGCTTTGCGCCTCTCCTGGAACTCACTTGGTAGCCCAGGCTGGCCTCGAACTCACAGAGATCCGCCTGGCTCTGCCTCCCAAGTGCTGGGATTAAAGGCGTGCGCCACCACCGCCCGGCCCAGTGGGTTCTTTCTGTGGGTATTTCTTGTTACTATAGAATTTCAAATTTGGCCACTGCATAACCACTGATGGGCTCTGAAAGGCCTGGCAGTCAAGCATGTTCATCTCAAAGTCAGGCAATGAATTTGTCACCTACTCTCAATGAGAAAAAGGGAACGGGTCCTTTCCTGGCTCACAGATACAGTGCTGGTAGTTTAAATCATTTCATGACAGCAGACCTGAGATGTGTGGCTCTCTATGTTGTTTGTGATTTATCTTTATACCTGGAGCCACCCACAGACCTTAGTAGGTGCTGGAGTATTAACCTATGGAATCTAATATTTTCTGTCAATAATTGATGTCACTAAGATGCTAAAGAGATTTTCTTTCTAGATTGACCTGATGTTTTAGACGAGAGTTGTTCTAGAGCACCCCAATCACTCCACAGTTCAAGAGGGGTGTTCCCACGAAGGGTATATTATTGGCTTTAAGAACTCAATGTTTGACTTCAGAGTGAAGAAGCAAATGCCCTCTAACAACAGATTACAGAGCCAATTTACCGTCAGTGATACAAGACAGCGGACGGGCAATCTTTTCTCAGTGCTCGGGTTGCAGACTGTTGTGTTACCCTCACAGACTACACTGCAACTGCAGATGCCTGCTCACCTGTTGCCAGGCTAAGTGCCTCTGCTGGAGCTACTTGTGCTTTTCTAGCTGGTGGCAGGCCAGGCGTTTATGACCTGAAGTGCAGATCAGCTGTATGAATGACACACAAACCTCTTGTTGGAAATGGGGCCCAGAGTCAGTTCATATACTCTGCACATTTTAATTTATCAACAACATCGTAATCTTTGCAAGTAGTTGGCATTAATTGGAGTGAAAGCTTTGGAGTGAAAGCTGAGAACAGTTGTAACAGTTTTGCTGTTGTAACAAACGACTTCACTAAGCATGAGTAGCCTTTGGAATTGCACTGGAAAAGTATAAAATGAAATACAATTAATGGGGTAGCTAACAGTTACTATATAGTAACTGGGGAGAAACAACAAGCAGTTTAATATAGTATTTTTTAAAAGCCAGCTAAACATTTTAGAGAAATAACTGGAGGGAGAGAGTAGTTCCAGAAGCTACTGTGTGGACTATAGGAGGCCAAACCATCAACAAGAGGACTCTGCAGCTCCCAGCAAAGCAGCATTTCATGGAGAAACAACTGGCTGGTTTGGGTATCCTGGTTACAGGCCCAGTTTCTTCTTTCTAACTCTACCCTTGCTTAGAGTTTTGCCAATGACTACAGACTCTGTAGAACACATTTCCAGATGAGTATCAGTCATTTGGCATTAGGAACATTAGAACCATTTAGTTTGCTGATTATTACACCCTCTACACACACCCCCTTACTAGGTTCCATGCTGAAGGAATTAAAAGTTTATAAAGAGACAAGAATAGAAAGCAATTCTGAGCATAAGAAATGGCATGTCTTTCATTGCAAATTTAATTAATATGGGTCCCTTCTAGGTGTGCCTACAAGGTCGCTCTAACCACTGAATCTGCAAAATGACTGTTTTATCTCATCACTCCTGTTAACTCAGGTGCAGTGCCAGCTCCATGGTCACTTTACGTCCTTATAGGGATGGGGCACTCTCAGCCACTCCTGCAGTCCTACAGCTAAGGGAACTAAGACACAGAGAGGTTAAGTAGCTTGCCCAAGGAAGCACTGTCCAGACCCACTGCTAACAGGTCCAATGGCCCTGGCAGTACCAGTTACTCTGTGCTGGAAAGGAAATCTTTCTTCCAACCTAGAAGACAGTCAAGAGCACTGGCAGTAGTGAGAGATGAGAAATTACCAAGGGCAACTTCCCTACACTGCCAATGGCCTCTGGCTCACTGGGTCCTTCCTCAACTATAAGTGCCCAGGGGTCACTTAGCTCTTGCTGTTCTTAATCCCACTCACTGTTTCTTATCTGCCTAGAGAGGAGCCTGACAGGGAGGGTAGGACAGGGACAGTGTTGTCCCTGGTGTGAGACAAGGAACCATGAGGATGCAGGATAAGAGAAGCTACTATTTTCCATCACACACCACCATACGCATGTGCAGACAGACACCATGGAGGACCAGCAGATTCACTGGGCTCTCCAGGTAGATTTATGATTTCTGGAATATGTTACCACACAATGACACTCATATACTCCTAGGTATATCACCTAAGGCCGGGAGCTTGCAAGCCCTGGTTCATTTCCAAAACATTAACCATTGTTCCTGGTGCATCTGTCCAGCGATAGATGGTTTATATGAAGCAATGCAGCACATGAAGTACAGAAAGTGTTAACAATGAAGATATCAAGTTGAAATTAATACAATATAGTGACAGCAACAGGAAATCGTTTCTGAATTATGCTATGTAACAATATAATGCTTCATCCTGAATGATGCTAAAAGCTTGTATTATTAAAAATGCTACAATGCATTTCAAATAAATTCCATAGTGGGATATTTATGACAGATCACTTCGGTTCACTCCCAAGTTTACATGGCAACCAGAGCTCGATGAAATTACAGTTTGTTATAATTTCAGAAAACTCTACACAATAGACGAAAATCACATTTAATATAAATGTCACATCATGGTGTCACATTATTCTTGAGGTAGCAGTTTTATTGCGGTGGTTGGAGTTTTTAGAATATGCAATGTAATCAAGACATTTCAAGCAGAATATATTAACTTCATATTCAAGATATAATATACTTCAAATAGCATGATCATGGGAAATAGACTGTATTTGTTTAATACAAGAGATACTTGCTTGGGACAGCTGATGAAAAGCCATGAGTATTTGTGTTTTATTGAAAAAACACACACTTGTGATTAAACACGATACTATGCTATGGAATTACTTTATGACTTGACCATGAAAAACTTATTATCAACAAGTAAAATTCCATATTCCTTCTCCTACCCCCAAGTATTTGTGAGAGAAGAATTAAGAACAGGGTCCAGCTATCAATCACACAGGAAAACCTGAGACTTGATCATTTCCTAGTCAGTTTCATTAATAAACTAAAGACAATGATACTGGTATCCAAGTTGCCTGCCTGCACTGGCTACATTTTTTTTTTTAAGTCAACTTGACATAGTTAGAGTTATCTGAGAAGAGAGAACCTCAACTGAGAAAATGCCTCCATAAGATTAGGCTGTAGGCAAGCACTGTGGGTGCCACCCATGGGCTGGTGGTCCTGGGTGCTGTATGAAAGCAGGCTAAATATGCCATGGAGTATAAGCCAGTGAGCAGTACTCTGTGGCCTCTGCATCAGTTCCTGCATGGTTTGAGTTCCTGTTCTGACTGCCTTGAATGATGGGCTGAGATATGGAGGAGTAAGTGTGCTGGTTTGAAGAAAAATGGTCCCCAAAGAGAGTGGCACCATTAAGAGGTGTGGCTTTGTTGGAATGGGTATGGCCTTATTGGAGTGATGGGGGAATGTCTTTTTGTATGCTGTGAAAATGTGTTGCTCTGATTGGTTGATAAATAAAATGCTGATTGGCCAGTAGCCAGGCAGGAAGTATAGGTGAGATAAGCAGACAAGGAGAATTCTGGGAAGACTAAGGCTGAGTCAGGAGATGCCAGCCCACCATCCAGGGAGCAGCATGTAATGGCACACAGGTAAAGCCATGGAAAACGTGGTGACATATAGATTAACAGAAATGGGCTGAGTTTAAGTGCAAGAGCTAGTCAGCGGTAGGCCTGAGCTAATGGCTGAGCAGTTTTAATTAATATAAGCCTCTGTGTGTTTACTTAGGTCTGAGAGGCTGTAGACCAGGTGGGACACTGGAAAACTCCAGCTACACTGGAGGAACTGTGTCACTGTGGAGGCAGGCTCTGAGGTTTCATATATGCTCAAGCCACACCCAGTGTCTCATTTCACTTCCTGTTGCCTTCAGGTCAAGATGTAAGACTCTCAACTGTTTCTCCAGCACTATGTCTGCCTGCATACCGCCATGTCCTGCCATAATGATAATGACTAAACCTCTGAATTGTAAGCCAGCCCATTAAATGTCTTCCTTTATAAGAGTTGCTGTGGTCACGGTGTCTCTTCACAGCAACAGAAACCTTAACTAGGACAAAATCCTTTCCTCCTCCAGTTGCGTTGGTTATGATGTTTCATCACAGCAATAATAACCTCAACTGAGACATTGGGAAACTTTAGCTACCTGTGGCCAGTGGGAATGATGCCATGAGATGCTAACGAGTTACTTGCTCTGCAGCTGTGCTCTGGATGTCAAGGGTTTCTCTCACAATCATGCTGCAGAGCTGACATGAGGTCCCCTGAACTTTCCTTAGCCTTTCAGAATAAAGGCATACATCTCAAGAAAACAATCTTGGTTCAAGTATGGTTGAGGGCTGAAGAGGCAGCAGAGTGCCTTAGAAATCCATGGCATCTGAATCCAGTACCTGTGCACTGGCACTCTCTCCTATTAGTGTGTTAAAGCTTCAGTCTTCTCAGTTCAAAAATGAAAACAACAATGCCTATTAAGAGAAGTGAACTGAATGTGTGTCCTGTGAATTATAACTATGACAAGTACCTGGAATATTAGCTCAGTTCTTATTGGCCAGTTATAAGACCATAAATGAAAGATCACAGCTTCTTCAAATGAATGAGATAAAGCATCAAATTTTCATAATGCTTTTGTTTCTCCCAAGGATATCCATGGCTCCAGCTTCCATGAGGGTGTCCATGGCTCCAGCTTCCATGAGGGTGTCCATGGCTCTAGCTTCCATGAGGGTGTCCATGGCTCTAGCTTCCCTGAGGGTGTCCATGCCTCCAGCTTCCATGAGGGTGTCCATGGTTCCAGCTTCACAGAGGATGTCCATGGCTTCACTATCCTTTAGGGCCACACTACAAATCTATCTCCTAAAGAATACCCCAGCTGAGTAGATGTTCTCCTTTCTGTAATTCCCAGGGATCTTGAGATGCTGCCTGTGGAATCTACAGTCTTTTGCTGCCATGGTGAAGCTCTCATTTCCTTTCCTCTGACTACGAGGCAATCAGAGCATTCTCCCAACTCCTGCTCCCATCCACATGATCGCCCCACACAACATCACGCTGAGCTTTCCATATAAACCACAGATGAGAAATCTGAGAAGAGAGTGGTTGAGTGCCAGTGTAAGTGGGTGCTGTCACCTCGGCAGCACACTGTATAGTAGGCAAAAGCCCATTTCTCCAGAAATGGAGAGTTGTGGCTGCTCGGGACAGCTGTGCTCTGTGAGAAATGGTTACTTTACCTTCCTGTCAGGGGTACCTCATCTGCAAAGCAGAGATGAGCACACGACCTTATCAAAGTCTACTAGACCTGAAATGAGGGTGGGGAGAAGCTTTTGGCTGTCAGAAGAGAAATGTGTTCTCCTTTTCAAATTTTAAAAGCTAAACACAATTACATCAACTTGATGCATATAAATATGCTGACAAAGGGGGCTTCGTTCTGGCCTGTGGTTTAACAGGGCATGGAAACTCGAAGGCACATACAATTTCAACAGGCAAAATAGCTCTCTACATCAGCCCGTGGACCTTTTCCAGAAACTCCCCTAACATGGCCCCAAGCATGTATAATCAACTTACATGCTGGGTTTATGTGGTAGACCTGGAACATGAGAGGGTTACCACAGAGGTCCTGGGGGGGGTGTGTGTGGATAGCTCCCCAGCACACAGCTACATTTCCCTCTTTTCCTGTGCAAATCTGGGTGGTTTAAGTGTTGTTTTACCAAGGCAATGGTTCATTTAGCCCTGCTTGTTTTCTCATAATTACATTTGGAGAGGGGATAAAAGTTATCAATCACATAGCTCTTAATGGCTGTGCAATGAATTATGGAGGTAATTTACAATGTCTATTAGCTACAAGTTTCATCACTAGTATTTTCGTGTTTTATCTTCATTTACCTGGGTAGGATTACAGAAAGAAGGCTTACAAAAGAAAAAAATTATTTTATTAGCTACAAAATAACTGAATGATAAAAATTCATTTAAAGAAGAATGCTCTTCAGAGCTGAAGGGTAGTCTTATGGACTTCCTCATGGGTAGATGGGCTCGATAAAGAGCATCTGGCAAACTCACAGCGTAACAGGCAAATAATGTGTGACCATAGATCTCTGTTCAGTTGAAATACATGTGCCGTGTAACTAAGGTGGAAAACTGAAGCCAAAGAGAAATCTAGTTCAAACCGACGTTTACAAAATGATGAGACTGAATCTGAATGATGAGGGCCAGAAGCGTTGATGGAGGGGGTTGCTGAGCACCTTGATTTCCGGTTCATTGGCATTCATCCCTGCGCCCCACGACAGACACAAACTGCACTCCTGCCAGCTAAGTTGTGGAGTGAAACTGTTTAATCACACCTCTATTCCACTTCTTTCCTTTGCATGCTGGGAAGCCTCTGCAAACTAAGCTTCACACATCTCAAAAAGAACTGAGAACAAAACCTGTGCTAGCCTGGGTTAGGCAGGTGGACAGGACAACAGGAGTGACCACACAGAAATGCTACATCTGTAACAGAAAAGCACACAGCAGTGTGTGTGGAATACTCCCCTAGGTCCCTCCCAATGCTTCTGAGACTTTCATGTAGGTCAGAATTTGAGTGCAGATCAGCTAAACTCAAAATTTCCTTCAGCTCAGTAAGTGCCTCAAGGAGGAAAGGCCGGCTGCGTACAGGCTGGGGCACTGTCTGGGGGGCTGGGATGGTGTGACATTTCTTATGCTGTAAGAGAAACCAACCACTGTGAGGAATGCTCATTTCCACAGCACTGTTTACCCCCTTCCTCTAGCCTGCCACTCTTGTCTCAAGTTTCCTCACAATTTATTCCTTACTTTGGTCTTATAGTTTTAGATGAGACTCAAGGCACAAGACAAACATGAGACATAAGTTAATAATTCTTTTTTCTAACTTTGTTTTCCTAAAATAATAAACTCTAAGAAATTCTGCTATAAAATAATAACTAATACACATATCATATAGATAAGAAGGTTAACATACTTAAAATCAATTCAATTTTAGAGTAGTTAATGGGTGTCTTAGTTAGGGTTTCTATTGCTGTGATAAAACACCATGATCAAAATCAACATGGGGAGGAAAGGGTGTATTTTATCTTACAACATGTAGTTCATCATCCAGGGAAGTCAGGGCAGGAACTCAAACAGGGCAGGAACCTAAGGGCAAAAGCTGATGCAGAAGCTATGCGGGAGTGCTGCTTACTGGCTTGCTCCTCATAGCATGTTCAGCTTGCTTTCTTATAGACCCCAGATCACCAGCCCGGGGGAGGCACCATTGACAGTGAGCGGGGCCCTCCCACGTCAATCACCAATCAAGAAAATGCTCCACAGGCTTGCTCTCAGGCTAGTCTGGTGGGGGCATTTTCTCACTTGAGGCTCCCTCTTTCCAAATGACTCAAGCTTGTGCCAAGTTGATATAAAACTAGCCAGCATATGGCCATCTAAAAGTATGCATTATCTCATAAAAAGAAAGTTGAAGCAGAACAGGAGGATACCTCTTAGCCTCCCCTTGGCTTCAGTGGCCTGTAATGCCCGCAGGTTACACAGAGGGACTGTGCTTACTCTGTAATGATCTCAGGAAGACTGCCCTCTCTAAAGCTAGAGCAGAGGAAAGAGTACTCTGAGGACACCGTAGCAGGCATTCCTTTCTTCCGAGGGAGTGGCTGCCATGGCTTGGAAGGAGAGCTGCCTGGCTGGCAGTGTGTTCCTGCACCAGTGTGCAACACATCTGTAATGGAGGGCGAGCAGCGGCAGTTTTCTCCAGGACCCTGGGTCCCAAGGGCTAGAGGAAGCTAGAATGACCAGTGCACTCACTGTTTGAGTCTCTCTGCACGCATGTACGCATCTCATTCATTACTCACTATGACTTTCAAGGTTCTTCAGACTCAAGCACACAGCGGGGGCTTTAAATATCCCCAAGTTAGAGGTGTGCACACCTCAGTTCTAGTCTCTTACCTACAGTTTTCAAAGGAGAAATGAGTAGATAATGAGAGACAGTGCTCAACAAAATTTAGTTTTTCTTTTAAATTTTATTTTATTTTTAGTTAAGTAATTAATTTTGAGATGGGCCTCATATAGGATAGGCTAGATGCATCCAACTTGCTAGGTAGCCAAGGATGACCTTGAGCTTATCTTCCTAAGATTACGGATATGGGACACCACACTCAGTTTTGTGTGCTGGGCACACTCATTAAAAAGGAATAATAAAAGGAAAAGGTTATTTTAATGCATGTAATTACTTCTATATATATATTGAAGCTGCAAATTAAAATATGTAAAGCAGAAAATAAACCTGGGATATTTAAATAGATATTAGTCTGTAATTTTAAGATTGAGTAAATTTTCTTAATATCATAAAGTAATTAAACTACATAAGGTCAATACAGGTGAATAAATTTTGAAATGAAAATTCTTACAAATTTCCTTTTCCTTAGAGGACCATATTTATGATTATTATTAATACAAGGTTAATTTTTCTAAGGTGTTAAGGCAAAAGAGGTACAGAAGCTGTCTGTAGAAAAGCTCAGAGGCGCGTATGGCAGACAGAGCAGTAAACACACAGCTGTCACCTAGTCGTCATCAGTCACATGATGAATTTAGTTCATTAAGCTCATCAAAATAAAATTGAAAAATAAATTATTCTTTCTGTAGCTCCTCTGGAAGTTCTAGTGAGCCCCCCAGTTGATGGTGACTGTGTTTGAGAGTACAATCTAGAACATTCCCACCAGTGCAGTAGGTCTTCTGAAAGTACTCTTCTATACGAGTCTACAGTCCCAAGGAGCCTATCCAACTGTCACAGCTTCTCAGCCAAACAACTTACAGAAAGATCTATTTTTATTTACATGTATGTATGTGTGTGTGTGTGTGTGTGTGTGTGTGTGTGTGTATGTGTGTGCGCAGACCACTGGATCCCCTGGAGCTGGAGTTACAGGTGGTTGGGAGCTGCCCAACATTAGTGATGGGAACTGAATTCTGGTTCTCCGGAAGAGCAGCAAGCTCTCTTCATCACTGAGCCATTTTTCCAGGCTACTTTTTAAAAAAATTAAACTTGCAGAAAAAGAAATGGGAAAACAGAGGCTTTATCTCCTTTTAGGATGTTGAGGAGGAACAAGAGGACTCACGGTGTTTTCTCATTAGACACGGGCCAGCAAGAAGCAGTACAACCTCCACGGTACTCAAAGTTCTTGCTGTACTCAGGAGCAGGTCAGCAGTGGACCCAGAGACCAGAAAGGCTCCTCTTCATTTTGGAGGTACATATCTCAACTAGGGAAGGGGCCTCAGTGTGAGGCTTCATACTGGTGGAACCACTCCTGTGTGGGAAAGGGGAATCCCTGCCAGTGAAAAATGGTAAATTTCACTGTTAGCTGGCTTTCCCTTTGAGCAATCAAAATCACTGCTTACTGGACTGTTTAGTTAATTCAAAGCCAGGTTCTCAGAGACAACTCTCAGTACGGAATAACCAAGATGCATGGCTGATCCTTCCTGTTCTTCAGTACCTGGTGAGCAATCACCTGCAGCCTTCTTGGACTGGTACAAGAACCTTAGGTTTTGTAAAACGCTGCACAGATGCGACTGAATCAGGTAATGGCTTTTCTGATCAGAATAAAAGGATAATTGCCTTTTAATTATCAGCAATGGGCAGTGGTTTACAAAAAAGCAACAAGGACCCACACAGTTCACAGCATCTGCTCTCATCACAACTGAGCCTTTAAAATCAGTGTTGAAAACTGAAGTAAACGTCCACATTGTATCCGTTTCTGACCACTTTGTAATTTGATACTAAACAGCAAGTGCTGGATAGTTTCATGTCAGCTCAACACAAGTTAAAGTCATCTGAGAGGAGGGAACCTCAACTGAGAAAATGCCTCCATAAGATGGGCTGTAGGTAAGCCTGTAAGGCATTCTCCTAATTAGTGATAGATGAGGAGGGCCAAGCCCACGGTGGGTGGTGCCAGCCCTGGGCTGGTGGTCCTGGGTTCTATAAGAAGACAGGCTGAGCAAGCAAAGGAGAGCAAGTCAGTAAGCAGCACCCCTCCATGGCCTCTGCATCAGTTCCCACCTCCAGGTTCCTGTCCTGCTTGAGTTCCTGTCCTGACTTCCTTAGATGATGAACAGAGATATGGAAATGTAAGTCAAACAAACTCTTTCCTCCCCAACTTGCTTTTGGTTATGATATTTTATTATAGCAACAGAAATCCTAAGTCACAGCATTAATGAAATGGGCAGTAAAACCAAGAAGGGCTGGGTGTTTTTCTTCCTTTTCAAAGAAATTTTAAGAAATCCATGTAAGCACTTGGCTGACACCAAAAATCACAGCTAACAATAAAATTTCCCCACAAACCCTTCTATTTGCCAACCGTTTCCTACTTCTGTGATGAAGAGGCCACTGCTTGGGTACAGTACCCAATCACTACGGACAGTGAGGGTGCCTCTCAGAGCCGTTCTGGAGCTCTCACGGTCACCCTAAGAGCCCTGGCTCAAGCTTTCTCTGCTGCTACTTTATAACTGGGGCACAGCAGCAATCCCAGGTCAGCTGCTGTCAGCTCCACCTCGGTCTACACCACAGTAAGGAGGAAAGGACAGAGGAAGGATGCTTCAGGGAAAAGGTATCTACACAAGGGAATATAAATGATGTCATCCTTTAAGCTGGAAGAGAACCTGACTGAAGATAGAAGGTATTTGGAAGCCAAGAGGTTAATGCTACTGTTAGTTTAAAGTCACTTCTGACTTGGCTGTTGGAGTACTTAGGGATATACTGTCCATGAGAAAAATATTAATTTAGTAGACTGTGATGGCTAATTCTGATGGCCAATTTGATTGGATAAAGAGACACCTAGGGATTAATGCAACTTTTGGTCAGTCTGTGAGGACTTATCCAGAGATGATTATCTCAGAGGACAGGGTGTGGGTGGCATCATGGGATAAGGTTAACAACTGAATAAAAAGAGAAAAGGGGGAAAGGCAGCCGAGCACAGGCATCCCCTTCTCTCTGCTTTCTGGTCCAATGAGACATGAGCAAACAGCCTCATGCGCTCCTGCCAAGGCAGCCACCTTCCACCTTGCCTTTCCACCAAGATGGGCTCTATCCCCTCAAACCACAGGCCAAAATACAGCCTTTCCTTCAGCTGCTCTTGTTAGGTGGTAGGACACAGCAACATGAAGAGGGACCAACACAGACTGGTTCTCAGTGTATTCGGCGCCTTCACTGTGTGGTAAAGTTAGGCTCACTTCCGGAAACATGGGGTTGTACAACTGGATTCCTGACAGCATCAGTGTGGGACAGTTCCAATATACACTCAGATAAAAAACGCTGCCAAAGGTACAGAAATAAAGATCGTTATCAAAGGCGAGCATGCTTTTCAGTAGTTGATCAAAGTTCCTAGAGGTGGGGCACATAGTGCTTCATGGCCAAGCTTCATTCTGAAAAGATTACGAGGTCACTGACCCAGACATACCCATTCAAAATTAAATTCTGTAAGGCTTCCTGTCTACCTACAAACACCCCGATGATATCCACAGATAAAAACTTCTCCACAACAAGCTTAGCCATTAGGGAACAACAAACAACCCTGAAAATCAAAAACTGTCTTAGATTAAGAATGATTTTTAATATAATCCTCTCTCTCTCTCTCTCTCTCTCTCTCTCTCTCTCTCTCTCTCTCTCTCTCTCTCTCTCGCCGATTGGACTCCTGGAGCTTCACCTGGGGCTTGGCCGTGGATCTCTGCATCTGCTTCCATCAGTCACTGGATTAGAGTTCTATCATGACAGTTAGGGTGTTTGGCCATCAGATCACCAGAGTAGGTCAGCTCGGGCTTTCTCTTGACCATTGCCAGTAGTCTATTGTGGAGGTATCTTTGTGGATTTCTGGGGACCTCTCTAGCACTTTGCTTCTTCCTGTTCCCATGGAGTCTTCATTTATCATGGTATTTCTTTCCTTGTTCTCCCACTCTGTTCCTGATCCAGCTGGGTCCTCCCACTCCCCTAAGCTCTCTTTCCCCCCACCCTTGCCCTCCATTACCCTCCACCTCCCCATGTCAAGGTTGCTCATGTAGATCTCTTCCATTTCTCTGTCCCTGTGTCTTTCTTAGGGTCCTCTTTACTAGGTAGCCTCCCTGGAATTGTGAGCAAAAGATACTGAGACCACGACTGGAAAAAGCACAGGGACAAATAGCCAAACTAGTGGACACATGAACTATGAACCAATAGCTGAGGAGCCCCCATGGAACTGGATTAGGCCCTCTGGATAAGTGAGACAGTTGATTAGCTTGAACTATTTAGGAGGCCCCCAGGCAGTGGGACTGGGACCTGTCCTTAGTGCATGGGCTGGCTTTCTGGAACCTAGGGCCTATGCTGAGACATTTTGTTCAGCCTTGGTGTAGGGAGGAGGGGACTGGACCTGCCTCAGCTGAATCTACCAGGCCAAGCTGAATCCCCAGGGGAGACCTTGCCTTGGAGGAGGTGGGAATAGGGGGTGGATTGTGGGAGGGAAGGCCGGGGTGGGTGGGAGGAGGGAGGACAGGGGAATCCATGGCTGATATGTAAAATTAAATTAATCATAAAATAAAAAAATGAAAAAAGAGAATGATTTTTAAAAAGAGAAGCTTATTACACTGAACCCCAGTGAGAGTCACTTTCCAGAGTCACAGCTTTTCTATATATAATCAGGTCTCTACATCATTCTGATATCTAAAGCTACATAGAGTGCCCTGTTCAAATTCTGAGATAGAATTATTCTTTCTAAAGCATGCACCATCGTGAAGATAGCTGAAGCTGCTGTCTGTGGTATCACCTGTGTCCTTACCCAAGGCATGGTGGGGAGAGGCTGAAATTTGCCACCTCAGGCACAATTACATGGCTGTCCAGCCTGAGTAAGAAATGTCTTTTTTAATCTACATAATAGACTACATGTGTTAACGAAGCCTTTGAAGATATCTACATAATGTTTGTTATCAATGGCCATAAAATGGCTCTGTCATTTAATGAAACACTAGGAAAACACCATATCAAATAACAGTGATTTCTTTTCATACATAAATATTTTATTTCATGGATATGGAGATGTTTAATAATAGGTTTCAATCTTGGGCACCAGACAAGATTACATGAATAAAACAAACATTCATAGGAACAACTTCCTGTCTGGAGTCACATCTTTGGGGTTTCCTTTCAGGTCATGGATGGCTGTTTGCTTCAATACAGTCCTCTGTGTAAAGACAGACTTGCTGATGCACTGTGTCTCTGAGTGCTACTGCTGCTGCTCTGGGAACATTTGTGTGTGTGTGTGTGTGTGTGTGCGTGCGCGCGCGCGCGCGCGCGCGCGCGCGCGCGCGCCACATGTGTGTAGGTATCCATGGAGCCAGAAGAGGGTGTTGATCCCCTGGAGCTGGAGTTACAGGTGGTCGTGAGCTCCCTGACATGGGTGCTGGGAAAGGAACTGGGTCCTCTGAAGGAACAGTGAGTGCTCTTAACAGCTGGGCCATCTCTCCAACTCCACACCTGTTTTAAGGACAAGTATATGACAGCAACCTTGGGTTCCTCAGATGTTGTCACCATGCACTACAGATAGAGTGCGAACTTCTGGAGAACAAATAATCTCGGAGCTTTCGTCAAAGTTCATGATGGTTGTAATGGGTGTGCAAATTCAACTTGAAATTATGTCCTGTCTTCACATAGTTGTGGAGCCCTCATCAGGAGGTGAGCATCACTTTTTTTTTTCATAAGAAAGTCTGGAGCCCTCCCCCACCTCCTCTATCCCAGAGCAAGACAGCAAATGAGAACAAAACTGGACATGCTAGGAATGGATTTTGACTTGGGCCCCACCATCAAAGACCCAATGATGGAGAGGTGGTGATCTCCATCACATAAGCAATAAAAACATGAATATGGACCTGTACTCTGACACTGGTAGAATCCTCAAGAGCTGCCAAGCCAGAGATGGTCTTAAAACAGCTTCTGGCACTGTGTGCTTAGGTACTGATAGGAGATGCCCTCTTCTCAGCCTGTATCAGGAAGGATCAGCAGAGGTCACGGTCACACTGGCAGGGACAGCTACTGCTTTGCCATGGAACACCACCAACTCTCTAGATGTCTCCTGCCTCATCTCCACATATCACTACACTGACACTTACATAGTATCTTGATCTCATAAGCAAGAGGTGGAAAGGAACCTAGATCCTGCAACACACATCCCACATACTCAGGAAGATAAAGGACTATGGCATGCATTTCAAGTTTTTAAAGAAGTTCTGAGACACAGAGGAGATTCCAAACTGAAGAACATGTTGCATTTCTATCTAAAAAGAGGTAAACGTCTATGTATTCGGGAGGCTGTGTTCAGAAGGCTTTGTATTCACACTTTATAATATTGTTTAACAAGAGACACTCAGGGCGACTCTAACAGAGAACATTCTCTAGTAGGCCCTGGCTATGGTACTTCTGTGACCAGTGGATCAAAGGCACAAGACTTGTCCTTAGCAGATAAAGGATTCATGGCATATCTGGTAAGCACCAGGAGAACCACAGCTGGCCACAGTGGTGCAGCGCTCTAGAGGCTGATACAGAGGGATCATGAGTTCAGTGTAAGCTTGGGTTACACAGTGAGTTTGATGTCAGCCTGAGCTACAAAGTGAGACAAAGGGGAGAAGTCACATGCAGATGACTGGAATTCTGAGACAGAAAACAACTTTCTGTTTTACAAAAGTCCCTAGGATGTTACAAGGCAAAGGAGATGTGCATTCTGACTGGGTCCCCACTGGGTCGTCGGTACATAGACATAAAGCCAGTACGCATACAATGAAAACAGCATGGAGAACTGGGCCCACACATGCTTTAAAGACATGGAAAAAAATCACATTTACAAGTAACCGGGATTCCCATACTTCCAGTACCGTGCTTTTTATGACCTAGTGACACAAAAAAGTCAGACTAGCTCTCGATGGGCTGCTGCTGTATTGTAGCCTAATTCAGACCCATGGAAAGAGAGCCTGGCAGGTTCAGCTCAGCTGGAGCCCTGTGCCTGCTCATTTACATCAAAGAGGAAAAAATGGACTGAGCGCTAACTGCTGGGTAGGGATGTGGTTTTCATGCATGGACAGGGGCCTCAGGGGTATCAGAGAATTATTGTAGGATCAGGACACCTGGGAAAAATGGATTAGACACAGGTCAGGTGCTTTGTGTCTTAATGTTTACCAGGAGATGTGTGCCAAATGTTACCATACGCATGTCCACCGTCCACAGTGAGCTGGGAAGATGACTCACTGTGTGGCTCTCAGCCAGCCTCCCACTCAGGACAGCAGAAAACTGACACAACGGCCCAGCACGGTCATGGGGAAGCTTCCTCTCACCCTGTGGAAAGGCTATTGCAGAGTTCCCGGCCAGCATAGGAGACTATACCTCAATCCAAGGAGGCAGGAGAGTCAGCTGATTACCCCGGGTGGAGGTGGCAGGGTGATTTGTTCAGCTAGGGACTGAACTTGGGGTTTCGTGTCCTCTAGGCAATCCTCCAGCTGAGCCCATCCCCACACGTGCCTTTATTTTAAAACACTCATTCTCTCACTCCTAGACAGGTGTTCTTGTGTGGCAGGTCTTACCATTCAAAGTTATAACTAACTATAGAAAGTCAAGGGCTGAAATCTAAATTCACAATTAACAATAGAAACACTGGAAAGCTTCAATTTAAATTACAAAGCAATATTTTATAATAACATGCTTAAATATGAAACATCCCTGAACATAATGTCACAACAAGGGTAAATGTTAAGTATTCAAAGGTCCCAAACGGGCATTTCTAATTTTTGTCTCTGTATTTAGTAAGTACAAAAACATGACACATGAAATTCTGGGCTCCTAATAATGTCTCAAGTGCTGTACAATTAGCAAATGCCTTTTAAAAATCATGTCATAGAGCTATACAGAACATGCTATCATCAACAGTAATACAGGGTCAATGCTGCCTGAAAAGCAGGGCCTGATTCAGCCACAGGAACACCAGCCTGAGTCACAGGCTTCTCTGAGGTCATCTGTAGGGTGGGTAGTACCCCGTTTGCCCTACTTAAAGACTGTGGCATGGCCTTGGCATGCCAAGCTTTCTTCCCAGGCCATTCATCCATGAGCATGTGGGCAGATATATTTCAGCAACATGCTTCCCGTTCCAGTGGACAGTGTTTACAACGTATGCTTTGGACACCCAACTGATACAAGATCAATGGCTTTCTTTGGTAGGGGACTTAAAACCCCTGGCACTTCTACACCACATCTCAGTATTTACCTAACCAGTCTAGCATCCCTTCAGAATTCTAAGATGCCTGTGACCAGAGTTTCTAGAAGTCTTTAGTGTTTCCATTTTCCTAATCAGAAGAGACTATGGACCTGGCTTTGAATAAACAAGCTTCTCTAGGGATCAGCAAGTGTGAGCTCTCTTTAGGAGGAGCAGGAGGACAGGTGTGTGAACAGGAGGACAGGTGTGTGAACAGAACAGGTGTGTGAAGAGGAGGACAGGTGTGTGAAGAGGAGGACAGGTGTGTGAACAGGAGGACAGGTGTGTGAACAGGAGGACAGGTGTGTGAACAGAACAGGTGTGTGAACAGAACAGGTGTGTGAACAGGAGGACAGGTGTGTGAACAGAACAGGTGTGTGAACAGGAGGACAGGTGAGTGAACAGGAGGACATCAGTGTGAACAGGAGGACAGGTGAGTGAACAGGACAGGTGTGTGAACAGGAGGACAGGTGTGTGAACAGGAGGACAGGTGAGTGAACAGGAGGACAGATGTGTGAACAGGAGGACAGGTGTGTAAACAGGAGGACAGGTGTGTGAACAGGAGAACAGGTGTGTGAACAGGAGAACAGGTGTGTGAACAGGAGGACAGGTGTGTGAACATAACAGGTGTGTGAACAGGAGGACAGGTGAGTGAACAGGAGGACAGGTGTGTGAACAGGAGCACAGGTGTGTGAACAGGAGCACAGGTATGTGAACAGGAGCACAGGTATGTGAACAGGAGCACAGGTGTGTGAACAGGAGCACAGGTATGTGAACAGGAGGACAGGTGTGTGAACAGGAGGACAGATGAGTGAACAGTAGGACAGATGAGTGAACAGGAGGACAGGTGTGTGAACAGGAGGACAGGTGTAGAACAGGAGGACAGGTGTGGGAACAGGAGAACAGGTGTGGGTAAACTGGTAGGAAACTGCTCAGAACAGCCTTTTTCTTTCTTTAAAAAATATTTATTTTAAATGATGCATATTCTTTCTGTCTCTCTGTCTCTCTGTCTGTCTCTGTCTCTGTCTCTGTCTCTCTCTCTCTCTGTGTGGGGGGTGCAGGTGCCTGAGGAGACCAGAGAGAGTGTCAGATTCCCTGGAGTGGTCACAGGTTGCTATGAGCCGCCTGACATGGGTACAGGGAACCAGACTTGAGTCCTTTGCAAGAGCAGTGTGTGCCCTTAACCACTAAGCCACCTCTCCATCACCCCTTTCTTTCCTTACAATTTCCTTTAAAAGAAAATCTTAGTGAAACAATAACTCAGATCTTTTATCTCAAGTCTGAAAGCAATTCCTTCCCAAGTACAGTTTCTAAGTAGGTTTCTCTTACTGTATTCTTTATCTCTGTATCTCCCCTAACGGCCCTACACTTCAAAGCACTGACAGGTTTATCTGGCTGGCATGACCTGTGCCCACTTCCTTTCTGTCAGGAAACACAGTTTTTGTTTGCTGTGCAAAGACTTCTGTTCACACAGTATGAACTTGGTTTTGTTTAAAGACTTTGAGGTGACACGTTAATGTGGAGATAACCCAGATCAATAGTTTCCATCTTCTCAGGCATTTATTCTAGAATGCCGAGGCAGAAACAGCACAGTGGCTTCACTTCCACCAGTGACTCATCCAGAGGGACTGCTGGTGTCCTGGATCACTGACTGTGAAGGTCAAGTGCCGTGCCGATTGGGGAATGGGCTGATCTCTACCATACTCCAGTTACCATCTGGATGGGGCGGGGCACAGGGATGTAAGTACAATGCATTTGGCTGAAACGTAATTTACTGAATACACTCAAGCACAAGTATCTGTACCTATCCATTTTCAGAAGCTTGGGCCAGCAGTAGGGGAGGGGACAGCTGCTGGAGGTTAGGCTGGGGAACATTCATCCTAAGTAGGTGTACCCTACATAGACAATACCTTTCAAAAAAGGAAAGAAAACAGTGTAAACCCAGTATCAAGAAATAAGAAAATCTCTCTTCTTCTAAACCTATTTAGAAGAGCAACTGGGTTCCTTTTCTAAATCTTGCTTATGTTCCTGGTAAAATAATTGAACATTCAGATGTTTGGGTCAAACTCAGTAATATCTTAACATAAAGACAATAAATGCTGGCAGTGTGCGGTGTGAATATGGTGACTATTCAGGCATGTTTGCAGGAACACCGAGAGATGGTTGTTAGAGAATCTGTAGCCATGGTGGCAAACCTGACACTCACAAGCCTTCATTCTGATTCTCTTGTGGTTTCAGAACGCATGTAGTTCAAACCACATAAGTTGCTTCCTTCCATTAATATGGGGGCAGGGCCCTAGACAGCAATAACCAACTTAGCAAATACATCAAGAATACCTCAGTCCATAATATATAAAATATGATGAAAGGCAAACTTAAATATTTTAATTATCACTTAACTAGAGAACACAAAGAGCCAAGCGGCTGCCAGTTGTCAACTGTCTATCCCAATTTCACATTAGCTAAATGCTCAAAACAGAACTACTGCTGTGGTTAGAATAAGAATGACCTTCATCGGCTCATACATTTGAATGCTTGGTGCCCAGCTGGTGGAATTGTTTAGGAAGGATTAGGTGATATGGCCTTGTTGGAAGAGGCATGTCATTCATTGAGCATGGGCCTTGGGGTTTCAAAAGTCCACACTATCCCCAGTTAGCTCTCTGCCTCATACTTGTGGATACGGATGTAAGTTCTCAGCGACTGCTCCAGTGCCATGCCTACCAGCCTCCTGCTCTGCTCCCTGACATGATGGTCATGGACTTACCCTCTGAAACTGTAAGCCCCAATAAATTCTTCCTTCTCTAAGTTGCCTTGGCCATGGTTTATTATATTATCATAACAACAGAAAAGTAAGTAAGACTACTATAAAATGTGTCTGGCGTATCATTTGAGAACACTGTCCCTTTTAATTTAGACTTTTTCAAACTTTTATTTAAGGAATCTGTGGGCTGGGCAATGAGGGACAGGTAAGCCTGAGGGTCTGACTTTGGAACCCAGCACCCAAGTAAAAGCCAGGTGTGGTGTCTCTGCAACCCCAGTACTAGGGGGGCAAAGCCAGGCAGATCTCGGGTGTGGTGGTGTCTCTGCAACCCCAGTACTAGGGGGGCAAAGCCAGGCAGATCTCGGGTGCAGTGGTGTCTCTGCAACCCCCACACTAGGGGGGGCAAAGACAGGCAGATCCCGGGGGCTCCTGACCAGCCAGGCTCGCTGAAATGTCTCACTTGGAGACCCTGTATCAAAAAATAGTAAAGTGTCGAGTGATAGAGGAAGACATCAAAGTCAACTTACGACCTTTATAAGTGCATGCATGGGTGAGCATGCACCACATACATATGGCACAAATACACACATGAAGAGAATCTGAAAGAGCACAGGAGCATAAGATCTGGTTTTGAGTCTCACTTCTTCCAGCCTTTTGCTCAACCTTTCAGCAGGCTCCCAGATCTCTACAGAATAAAGCTCAGGGACAGCTCTGTCACCTTACTCCTGACTTCGGCCTTCCTTGCCCTGGCTCCAGTGTGAGAAGACCTTGTGTTCTGACAGTCTTAAGTCCAGACCCTTCTCAGCCATGACTCTCTCTTGGGCTTCCAGGAGCCTGTCCTTGCTCCTCCATTCTCGCAAGTCTCCCCTGAATCAATCCAATGCCTCAATGGACTCCATACCATCTCATGCTTGTGCCTCCACAGTGCTAGCTCTGAGACTGGCACAACGCCTTCAAATGTCTTCAATGAAAGTGACTCTACAGCCAATTCAAGAGAGCATGGTAACAGCCTGCCCCTGGCTGCCAGGTGCCCACTGTATCCACAGCATACACATTTAAACTTGTTGATTTCACAGCATCACTCCATTTCTCTTACATTGATCAAATGAACGGCCAGTTGTCCAGTGTACACGGCAATGCTGCTAGAGGGCAACGATAAAGATCTCCCTTCTGTGAGAACACACAAACAGTCTACGATATGAGGAGGACTGAAGTCAGATTGTGACAGAAGAACCAAATGGGCAGAGATCCAAAGAGAAAGATGTGGTGCCTGGGGCAGTGTGAGCTTGGGGGTAGGCAGAAGGCTCAGTCCTGTCCTTGCAAAGAGGACCTACGTGGTTCTGGGCCTCAATGCCCAAGCTCCTCTCTGACTCCCACAGTACTAATGATGGTGCATGTCTTTCACTTTTAAAGATAGAAATAGGTGCTTCACTAGTGCAGAAACACTTGGCGGACTGGTGCTCAGTGCATGGGTGGGATTCTCATAATACAATACAACTTCATCTATCAAGAGATTCTCATTTTACAGATTAGCAAACTGGCATAGTGAAGAATACCTAGGACAATGAACATAGGTAACAAATGGGGACAGGGAAGCAGCATGGAATAGAGGGCTGGCTAGTTCCAAGTGTCACAGCCAACACCTGGCACGGGACCCCCAAGGGGACAAACAGCCATGAAAGGAAGAATGGCCCAGGGGAGCCAGGTTAATGGGCAAAGGACCCACCTGGGTCTGTGAGAAGTGGGAAGGGCAGCTGGCCAGTCTCGCCAGCGCCAAGTGACAAGAAGACGGGGCAGATGAGGTGTCCAGGCATGCGGAAGCCAGGGACGGGCTGCAGGGGAGCAGGCTCTGTGCACTGACTCACCTCGGTGTCACTATGTACTCTCCATTTCTATACCAGGAGTCTCAGCGGCAGAACCAGCTCATTAAAAAGTAACCTCTGGTAGCATCTAGCCTACAATATTCTCAAGAGTACACTATGGGACATTTCCTTCTTGCACCAAAAAAGGGGGTAGATGTTACTGTGGGAGAGGCTGACGAGGTGTGGGAGACACAGCTGGACAGACGGGAGAGCACACTGTTTCCTCGGGGCTGCTGAGGAGACGTACAAAAAGCCCAATGGAAATAAACAGGGAAACAAGATTTGGTCTAGGGGAGGGAGGGTAAAATTTGTGAAAGAAAAAAAAAATCTAAGTAGAAAAAATTCTAAATCAAGATATAAATAGTATTTATACTCATCTTTCTTTTAAGGGAAAAAAAAGTTCTGGAATTACCTTTCAAATGAAAGTGCTCTTTTGTTTAAATCAACAGATGCTCTAGTGTATGAATTCTTTACAGCATGCAAAAAAAATGCTCAATGAAAGAAAAATACTTAGTTGCTAAAAAAAATGTGAACATGGTCATGGCTAGGGCGCACAGGCTGTGTGTTCTCATGTTCTTCGTTGTGGACGTGGAGGACCATGGGGGAGATCTCTGCCTGTCTCAGCATTGGCTAATGGTAATCCAGAGGCTTATAATTGATCCAAGTGCTCAAGTAACCCTGAGTGCTCAGCTGCGGTTGGCTGATCTCTGTCAACTGCCCACAGCCTAAGGCTTGGAAAGTTCAAAAGAAGGGAGGAAAGAAAGCAAGGGCTGATGGGTTGGGAGGAGAAGTTGGAAACTCTAACTTCTGGACGCAACATGGCTGCCGCTGCAGGCGTCAACTCGAGCCGGGCAAAGCGCCAGCACGGATGGGGCGGGGTCTCCTGAGGCCCCACCTCTATCAGAGAAGCTTTTGACAGTTGATGGCTGTTGAGGGAGGGAGAGTCTCTCTCTTTTGTGGAGGTGGCCATTGATAGGTTGCTTGTGTCCTAGTGTATGGCCACAAATCCATGTGCATATGGGCAACATTAACTGGACCCAGAGGGCTACTAATAACACAGAAAATAAAAAGAGGACATGAGGTTGGGAGGGATGCACTGGAGGTGGGTAGATATGATGAATACACATTTTAAAACTGTATCGTTATTGGCTAGTTTTATGTCAACTTGACACAAGCTAGAGTTAACTGAAAGGAGGGAGTGTTGATTGAGAAAATGTCTCTATAAGATCAGGCTATCGGCAAGCCTGTGGGACATTTTCTTAATTAGTGATTAATGGGGAGGGTCCAGCCCATTGTGTGTGTCTGTCCCTGGTCTGATGGTCCTGGGGTCTATAATAAAGCAGACTGAGCAAGCCATGGAGAGCAAGCCAGTAACAAGGTGGCACCCCTCTGCATCAGCTCCTGCCTCCAGGATCCTGTCCTGTTTGTGTTCCTGTCCTGATTTCCTTCAGTGATGAACAGTGAGGTCAAAGTGTAAGCCAAATAAACTCTTTCCTCTACAACTTGCTTTTTGGTCATGGTGTTTCATTGCAGCAAAAGAAATCCTAACAAAGACAATTATTTTAAAAATATGAAAGTGATCCCCAGCAAAACAGAGAAATACCTCAGTGGAGTGATCTGGGCCCTAGAGCTAACCAGCCCATATTTAGAAGGCCAGTTTTAGCTAAGGTGGCATCAAACTGAAACTTAAGTGTGGTGATATTTTATTAGTGCACTCCAATAAAGCTTATCTAGAGATCAGAGGAAAAAGCCAGCCGCTATGTTAAGCATAGAAGTCAGGCAGTGGTAGCACACGTCTTTAATCCTAGCATTTGGGAGGCAGAGATGTGAGTTCAAGGCCACACTGGGAACAGAGCCAGGTGTGGTGCCTTTAATCTCAGTGCTAGTTAACCACAGAGGTTTGGAGGTCTGTACAGACAGACAGGAAGTGGTAGAGCTAGGTGGAAAGAGGAAAGTGATATAGCTGGGCAGAGAGAGGAAGTGAGAGGGCAGGGACAGAAAGGCATGTAGGTGTGGATATACAGGAAGTAGTCTCTCTGGAGGCTGAGGGGTTGGTAAAGTGAGGTTGGCTGTGGCTTGTTCTGTTTCTCTGATCTTCCAGCTTTCACCTCAATATTTGGCTCGAGGATTTTTTATTAATAAGACCGTTTAGCAATTCACCTTACACTTAAAGTTTAATGTTATATGCTATCCTATCTTGAAATCCGGCATAGCCTCCAGTGACGTAACCCACAGGTCACTCTCTACTCTGGTCCAATGGAAACGGACTCCAGTTCTGCTGTAGCTTCTGCTTATGGAGGAGGAGCCTCTGCTGGCTGCCTGCAGCAGGGATTATCCTACAGACTCAACACCCCCTCTGTGGGAAGCAAAGGACACCCCACTCTCTGCACACTACAAAGCCTGCCACCCACAGCCTGCGGCCCAGTCTCCTCCCAAATGCAACCTGCCTGTGGGACTGTAGATGTGCAGTGTTCTCCGGAGTGACCTACCGCCCACTGTCTAGCTCAGCTGGTACTGTATGCTCAGTCATCACTTGCCCTGCAGCAGGAGTCCTCCCTCACCAACACGAAGAGCCACTTCCAAAATAAGCCAATGAGATGACAGCACAACTGACTTAGTTTTTATCTCCAAGTTTCTTCCTCTGTGAGTTAGGACTGACATGTCCCTTACAGGTCATGTGCACTCTGTCTCCCGTGGAGGGCTATATCATCACGGTGGGTCCTCACAAGTACCACCTAACCCAGTTGCTGTCACTTGTCACTATGACAACTAAAACTCATTTAAAACCTATCATGTTAAAATTAATAATAGAGTTTAAAACTGCAGGTGGGATGCAACTGACAAATGACCAGATTTGATTTAAAAAGCCATCTGGCTTGCTGACTAGAAAACACAGTTCTGGCCACCTCAAAACTTCCCTCAGGAGAATTTATAGGATACCAATAGACAGGAAACCAGACTGCTTTCAGGATACTGAATGTTTGCATCATAATACTTTGACTCATGAACTAGAACATGCAAATGATGTGCTAATTTATAACAATAAAATACTTTTAAAAGATATACACTATATGCAAATGCTTTATTCTTTCAGCAAATGGAAAAAAAGTTTGCTTCGGAGACAAGGGGAGCTAACAAATCTTTGCCCTAAGAGAATTAATTCCTTTAATTTATTTTTTCTTCTTTCTCACATCTCAGTTGCACCTACTCGTTTGAATCTACAGCATTTCTGAGCTCAGTAACTTTTTCAGTGTTTATCTAATTACTTAATCTAGATGAGTTTGTGTACTTGTGTATTTAGAGACTAGGGATTTTACAAAATAAATAATCTTATTTATATTCATTAAAAATAAAAATTGAGAGCTGTAAAATGGATGACGGCTCAGTGGTTAAGAGCACTTGCTGTTCCTCAGAGGACCTGAGTTTGATTCTCAGCACCTGTGTCAGGCAGCGCACAATGAACCTGTCCAGCTCCAGGGGATCTGACACCCTCTTTGGATTCTGTGTGTATCCACACTCACGTGCCCATACATACCCTACGTGGTGATATATTGTGTACCCCAATAAAGCTGACCTGGGGATCAGAGGGCAGAGGCAGCCACTAAATTAGACAAAGAGGTCAGGCAGTGGTGGCACACACCTTTAATCTGTCTGGATCTCTGTGAGTTCAAGGCCACACTGGGCTACATGAGAGAACAACTAGGCAGTGGCGACACATGCCTTTAACCCAAGGAAGTAATATGGCAGGATACAGAAGGGTATATAAGGCATGAGGAAACAGGAACTCGCTCTCTTTAGACTGAGGATTTCGTAGAGGTAAGAACTAGTGGCTGGCTGCTCTGCTTCTCTCATCTTTCAGCTTTTTCCTCAATGTCTGGTACTTTTTTTTTTTTAAATTAAAAGACCACTTAAGATCTGAACAACAATCCTATCATCAATTAAAAAAAAAAGTCTTAAAAATAGGGTAGGGAAGAAGCATACAATATAAGGGAAATCCATTTTTAGGATTTGGGAGTAGCTTTTTTTTCTATTAATTATCTGATTTTCAATTTTGTCTATAGTTTAGTAATGTTCATACTCAAATGTGTCTTTTTGGTATGCAAAATTTATTCTTTTCAAAATTCATTTGCTACTAGAATATAGTTTATCATTTAAGAGCTGGGGGTGAACCATAATCTCGGCTATGTAACTTAGGAAGTAATTAGATGCTACATTCAGTTTTTTTTTTTATGCATCTTTTAAACATGTGTTTGGCTATATCACATTCAATAAACATTTAAGTACTAGCTTGAAGTGGATTATTGTTAACACATAGGAAGATTGTATAGTCATAAAGCTTATAATAAAAACATGCCGAACCCCTCCTGCTCACACTCCGCAGTTGAACGTACCAGCTGGGCTCAGAAGCACACACTCCTGCTCTAACAGCAGCTGCACTGTGCTGTCCGTTAGCTTCAGACAGTGCCTGTTATTAGCTCCAGATTACGAAAAGCTGTATGTTTGTACGCCCAAATAGAATACTTCTATATAGGTTATAAATTCATCCAGCATTGAGAATTATTTCAACACAAATGAGAATGACAAAGAAGTCTTTCCATTTTCCTTAAGACATAATTAGACATCTTTATCACTCTTGGTCTATGTTAATTTCAATATCTTACATCGTAGAAGAGAGCCAGGCAGGACGCACATTCATGATTCTTCCTCAAGGGAACCCCGAGACCGTCACTCATCTACACCCCAGCACTTCAGCACAGCCCCCGGGAGGCTGAGACTGGAGTCCTGTTGGAGTCTGACCACAGTCTGCGCTCCATGTTGACTTCAGGCCATCCTGAGATATGGTGTGAGATCCTGTCTCAAATGAATGAATCCACGGTGTACCTGTCCCTCATTAGGGGTTAGTGAGCACACTCTTCCAGGTAGGACAGTATGCTTTAACTGAACAGGAAACACTTGAGAACCAAGAGGACTGCTAGGTCAGGAGGAATGTTCTTAGTACTAAACTTGTTGGGACAAAAAGTTTAAAAAAAAAAAAAGAAAAGAAAACCTGGGATCATGGAGACTGATGATAGCACTTTGCTAAAAGGTGGAAGCTGGAAATCTTTACACCATGAGGGTTTTCTTGATACTAGAGAACCTTTAACATGACCCTCTCTGGTGTAAAAGCCAGCTTCAGGCCCAACACAACAATCACTTAGAGAAATGAAATGTGTTTTCAATGCTGACACTTTTGGTTATAACTATGGCCTTCTCTTCTACTTTTTGCCTAGTAAGTCTGAAGACCTTTATACAAATAAACAACAGTCTGTACTTTATGGTACTTTTTGGCCCACAATCTTAAAATAATAACTAATCAAAAAGGAAGTTAGCCCCCCCCAAATTGTAGCAACCTGTCACTCTTCCCTCACTCCCCTTCTTCACAGACCATTTAGAATGTGACATTTCTTGTGATGTAGTTGGTATATCTTATAACACATAGAGAATTTTTACAGAAATCACTGCAAAATTGAGTTCATTGTACACTTGCAGAACATTTATCTATGAGGTTATTGGATAACTTTACCATGGAGGGTTCCAACTGCTATTTGCCCACCTGGGATACAGTATGCAGCCAACCTGTCCACATTATAGTTCAAAATAATTTAAGTTAACTTAAACACTAACACATCTTCCCTTCTGAAAATGTCCTCACTTAGGATAATACGGCCCAATCTGGGCCCAGACCTCCAGTGTGCTGGGGTGGCTCAGAGGGACAGTGAGAACAGTAAGCAGGTCTACATGCAGTGGTGAGTAATATAAACAAAATGTTTCTCAGACACTAGCAATGTGTTACTCCAATTTAATCTTATCGGGAAGAGATTTCATATTTGTGTGTTATGAATGTGTTTATGTTGTTCATATGTACAGGTGTATGCACATAACATGTACACATGCCTGTGAAGGCCAGTGGTTTATGCTGGGTGTCTTATCAGTCCCCATCTTATTACAGACAGACTTCTCACTAAACCTGGGTTCACTGATGCAAGCTGGCAAGCTACCTGGTCAGTGTACTCCAGGCTCCTCAAGCTTCTCCTCCTCGGTGCTGGGGCTACAGGCAACAGTGTGCCTTTTTGACATGGCTGTTGGGATTTAAACTCAGGTCCTTATGCTGGCTGAGCAAACACTTCACGGCTAAGCCACCTCCCCCTCCCATTTTGTATTTTTAGAAGGAAAGCTAAAGATGTCACATGTGATCAGAAATATGTAACGTCAACCTTGTAGCTTCTAAGATAGTTTTTTAAATGTTGCTTAGAAAGGACGAGATCACAATGGCTGACATACCCCACAGCTTAGGACCCAGAAGAACATGGGGAGACACAGGTCAGTTGTGTGAGTACTTCTGGCAAGCACAAAGACCTGAGTTTCATCCACAGAACCAAAAACTAAATTATAAACAAATTAAAAGCTCAGCATAGCAGTGCAAGCTTGCAACCTTTAGAACATCAGTCTTCCTGTGGAGGAAGCAGACACTGCATGGAGACTCTGACAGGTGAACTGCAGGCCATGGGAGACCTGTCTCTAACAAGGCAGGTGCCATTCTGGAGTGTACTGCTCAGCTGCCTGTGGCCTTCAAGTGCACCCACGCAGATACTGTATATACACATGCACAAACACATTAAGAAGGAAAGAAAAAGGAACTTGAGGGGTCTTTCAAGATTAAGACCCACTGGACTCGCACCAATTTTCACATGCAGCAGAAATCCGTAACCACATTTTTTTCCTACTCAAAGGAGCGACCTCAAGAGGAAACAGCACAAACAGAGCCATGGGTCATCTGGACACTCCGAGGTGTTAGTCTATCTCCGTGTGCTTTTAATTTCAGTGCCAGACCACACCCAGGTCCTTGTGCATGGTAGGCACCATTATCACTGAGCCACACTCCAGCGTCACAAACCTCTGTTTCCTGATGCCATGAAACAAAGTCTCCCGATTTCCTCCCGTGGCCTGGAGGCAGAGCTTTCAAAGAGCAGGCTGAACTCAAATCACACATCAAAGCAAAGTGTGGTTCTGGTGCAGGGCAATGGGCTAAAGAACAAAACGAGTATTTATTTATTTATTTACCTCTGCGTGTGTGTGTGTGTGTGTGTGTGTGTGTGTGTGTGTGTGTGTGTGTGTGTGTATACGCACACACGTGTGCGCGCTCCTCTGACATGGCACAGTCTGGAGGTCGCCGGACACTTAGGACTTGTTTTCTCCTTCTACCACATGGGTCCTGGGAACTGGATCCGGGTTGCCGGGCATCTCGGCAAGCACCTTTCCCACTGTGCAGTCTCACCAGTCCCGAGCAATCATTAGTTCCTTCCCCACACTCAGGGGAGGTAGCAATCTGCGGGGAGGTGGCAGACTATCAGTGAGAGGGCTCAGCTTTGCAGTTCTGCTGCAAACAGGGCACCCAGAATTGACATGTTCTTGAGTTTTGGATCATATCTTGTCTTATCACAGCTAATAATGAAAACCAAAATGTAATCTAAACTACTGCAAACTGACTCCTCCGCTCTTTGCTCTGTGTTCCCTCCACCAGCCCCACTGGCCCTGCACACCCATTCTCCTATATACCTGAGAGGCCTGAAGCAGCAGAGTGAAAGGGAAGGGGAGCGGGAGGAGCTGGAAAACGCCCCGAAATGCATGTGGATCACCTCTCCACCTCCAATATCCACTGGCCCTTAAAATGCTGAGGAGGTTTAGAGATTCTAAACTGCAGAACTGTTTTCAAGAGACACGGGACAGAGGACAGAGTCAGTTCAACACTGATGGCCTCCATGTGTCCTTCCTGCTTCAGCTTTGTCAACTGAGAGGTTAAGGACAGTGAGGACCCCAGAGTTTCTGGAGAGCCTGAGAGCGCTGTCGCTGTCTCAGTTTATCTGCTCACTATTGCTGAGGGCTTCAACGAAAACTCATCCCATGAAGGTAGTAAAGAAACAAAGTGGCTTGCCTTCACACTGCGTCCCTTTCACAGTGTCCCCCAAGTTCTCAGACACTTATGAATGGGCCTCGTAGCATGGGAAGCTCTCCAAGCCATTCATCAGGCTCTATTAAATATCCTCCCCAGTGTTACACAATGGGCTCAATTCTTAGATGATTTAAAAATATGCTGGCTAATATATTAAAACATCTCAGAATACTTGGAATTCAGCTAGGAACTTAACTGCATGATTAACTCATAGCTGTGGCTCTGAGATTTTTACTCCTAGCCTCCGAAATACTAGGTTCTTTTTCAGACATAAAGGCTCTTTTTTATGCTTTAATGACCAGATTTTGCCTATCTTTGTATCATAATTCAAGATTTATTCTGTGGTGATTTACTTTTGATGGTAAAGTTAGAAGAAGTAGAAATAGGAGCAGTCTGGAGAAAAAAGGTATCTTTCGTTAAGTCGGAATAAATAAGTCTGATGTCTCACAGGAGCGGAGATGGATCTGACAGCTCAAACACTGAGGTAGTGACTTCTTCACTAACGGATAAAAGTGCCGTGACAGGAGCCACTTCTCCCTCCCCTGCCTGCTACATGCAATGTGAACAAAGCCAGGACAGCACCCAAGTCCTTACGCAGCTTTCACGTCAACACTGAGCAGAGCTAAGGTGTGCTTGCCCACCAATGGCAAACCACGCAAGAGGAAGGCCTCCAGAGTCTTGGCAAACAAGGAGCCTAACCCTGGCCTTCAACAAGCAGAAGATGACCTCCGGAGACTGGCCAACGATGGGCGAGCTGTTTATCCGGTCAGTAACCGAGAAACACACACACAGTGACCCAGTGCCATTTGCCGGGGGCCTAGCACCTGCAGCCAGGCAGCAAATGAGTGGTGCTCCTTGTCTGTTTCCTGAGTCCAGCTGAGACACAGCGAGTGGACACCACTCTTCCAGGCAGCCTCTTACTCCCTATCTCTCCTTTGGGTACCCCTCTTTAAACAACCCACGGAGTGATCCCAAATGGTCTTTGATCATACTGAAAAAAAAAAAAGTCCTGACAAACACCTTTCCAACTCTCGTTCTTTTCATGGTGAGAGCATTCTCTGAATGCAACAGCCTCCAAATCTGAAATGGCATTTCACATGACAACCTGTCCAAATCCTGTTGCTACCTCAAGCACTCACCTCAAGACTTTTAATGCCTCCACTCTAATGTCCAGTTCTCTATAAAAATAAAAATAGATTATTTTTCCTCAAGGGACCACTTGTCTTGCCAGACTCCACTGCCGTATGAGCTCTCCTGACACCAGCTTCTTGCAGTTTGTCTTTGAAGCTTGTGGGTTAGCTACAGCCAACTACCATGCATTTGTTAAGACACACTGGCCAAGCCTACACTTAATCAATCAAAACTCTCTGGCAGTGGAATGCAGCATTTCCTAATTTCCCTGCTTGGTTTTGATGTCTGCTGATGCCTGTAAACTATTAACTATGTATGAAGGAAGCACTACCACCATCAACAAACTAAGAGCTCAATGGGAGCCAGATGCTGTTTTATTGCGCTGACTCAGTCCCTGCACCAACCCTTGGCAGCAGACACTCCCCTTATCACCATCCGAACAATA